>NW_028241192.1:0-89162 GCF_964263255.1 Lissotriton vulgaris
ACCCGTTTCAGGCACAGAAAGGACTTTAAACACACTTATTTTACTTGAAAAAGTCATAATTCACATCCCAAACAGTCATTTAGAGTCAAAAGATTAAATGTTAAAATTTCATCATTATAGACCTATTTTGGAACGTTCGACATGTCCGGAGTCATCGTTTTTCATCCGAAAATTGATTTTTTGGACTGTACCAAAAATGATTCAAAATGTCAATTGGATCGTGCCTCATGTTGAATAACCACTTTTTAAACCCTCACAGTGACCAAAATGGCCATTTTTACAGAGTTTTGCTTACTCAAAAGCTTCAATTTTGACCCGTTTCAGGCACAGAAATGACTTTAAACACACTTATTTTGGTTGAAAAAGTCATACTTCACATCCAACAGTCATTTAGAGTCAAAAGATTAAATGTTAAAATTTCATCATTATAGACCATTTTGGGAACGTTCGACATGTCCGGAGTCATCGTTTTTCATCCGAAAATCGATTTTTTGGACTGTACCAAAAATGATTCAAAATGTCAATTGGATCATGCCTCATGTTGAATAACCACTTTTTAAACCCTCACAGTGACCAAAATTGCCATTTTTACAGAGTTTTGCTTACTCAAAAGCTTCAATTTTGACCCGTTTCAGGCACAGAAATGACTTTAAACACACTTATTTTAGTTGAAAAAGTCATAATTCACATCCAACAGTCATTTAGAGTCAAAAGATTAAATGTTAAAATTTCATCATTATAGACCATTTTGGGAACGTTCGACATGTCCGGAGTCATCGTTTTTCATCCGAAAATCGATTTTTTGGACTGTACCAAAAATGATTCAAAATGTCAATTGGATCATGCCTCATGTTGAATAACCACTTTTTAAACCCTCACAGTGACCAAAATTGCCATTTTTACAGAGTTTTGCTTACTCAAAAGCTTCAATTTTGACCAGTTTCAGGCACAGAAATGACTTTAAACACACTTATTTTAGTTGAAAAAGTCATAATTCACATCCAACAGTCATTTAGAGTCAAAAGATTAAATGTTAAAATTCATCATTAAAGACCATTTTGGGAACGTTCGACATGTCCGGAGTCATCGTTTTTCATCCGAAAATCGATTTTTTGGACTGTACCAAAAATGATTCAAAATGTCAATTGGATCGTGCCTCATGTTGAATAACCACTTTTTAAACCCTCACAGTGACCAAAATGGCCATTTTTACAAAGTTTTGCTTACTCAAAAGCTTCAATTTTGACCCGTTTCAGTCACAGAAATGACTTTAAACACACTTATTTTAGTTGAAAAAGTCATAATTCACATCCAACAGTCATTTAGAGTCAAAAGATTAAATGTTAAAATTTCATCATTATAGACCATTTTGGGAACGTTCGACATGTCCGAAGTCATCGTTTTTCATCCGAAAATCGATTTTTTGGACTGTACCAAAAATGATTCAAAATGTCAATTGGATCATGCCTCATGTTGAATAACCACTTTTTAAACCCTCACAGTGACCAAAATTGCCATTTTTACAGAGTTTTGATTACTCAAAAGCTTCAATTTTGACCCGTTTCAGTCACAAAAATTACTTTAAACACACTTATTTTAGTTGAAAAAGTCATAATTCACATCCAACAGTCATTTAGAGTCAAAAGATTAAATGTTAAAATTTCATCATTATAGACCATTTTGGGAACGTTCGACATGTCCGGAGTCATCGTTTTTCATCCGAAAATTGATTTTTTTGGACTGTACCAAAAATGATTCAAAATGTCAATTGGATCATGCCTCATGTTGAATAACCACTTTTTAAACCCTCACAGTGACCAAAATTGCCATTTTTACAGAGTTTTGCTTACTCAAAAGCTTCAATTTTGACCCGTTTCAGGCACAGAAATGACTTTAAACACACTTATTTTAGTTGAAAAAGTCATAATTCACATCCAACAGTCATTTAGAGTCAAAAGATTAAATGTTAAAATTTCATCATTATTAGACCATTTTGGGAACGTTCGACATGTCCGGAGTCATTGTTTTTCATCCGAAAATTGATTTTTTGGACTGTACCAAAAATGATTCAAAATGTCAATTGGATCGTGCCTCATGTTGAATAACCACTTTTTAAACCCTCACAGTGACCAAAATGGCCATTTTACAGAGTTTTGCTTACTCAAAAGCTTCAATTTTGACCCGTTTCAGTCACAGAAATGACTTTAAACACACTTATTTTAGTTGAAAAAGTCATAATTCACATCCAACAGTCATTTAGAGTCAAAAGATTAAATGTTAAAATTTCATCATTATAGACCATTTTGGGAACGTTCGACATGTCCGGAGTCATCGTTTTTCATCCGAAAATCGATTTTTTGGACTGTACCAAAAATGATTCAAAATGTCAATTGGATCATGCCTCATGTTGAAAAACCACTTTTTAAACCCTCACAGTGACCAAAATTGCCATTTTTACAGAGTTTTGCTTACTCAAAAGCTTCAATTTTGACCCGTTTCAGGCACAGAAATGACTTTAACCACACTTGTTTTAGTTGAAAAAGTCATAATTCACATCCAACAGTCATTTAGAGTCAAAAGATTAAATGTTAAAATTTCATCATTATAGACCATTTTGGGAACGTTCGACATGTCCGGAGTCATCGTTTTTCATCCGAAAATTGATTTTTTGGACTGTACCAAAAATGATTCAAAATGTCAATTGGATCGTGCCTCATGTTGAATAACCACTTTTAAACCCTCACAGTGACCAAAATGGCCATTTTTACAGAGTTTTGCTTACTCAAAAGCTTCAATTTTGACCCGTTTCAGGCACAGAAATGACTTTAAACACACTTATTTTAGTTGAAAAAGTCATACTTCACATCCAACAGTCATTTAGAGTCAAAAGATTAAATGTTAAAATTTCATCATTATAGACCATTTGGGAACGTTCGACATGTCCGGAGTCATCGTTTTTCATCCGAAAATCGATTTTTTGGACTGTACCAAAAATGATTCAAAATCTCAATTGGATCATGCCTCATGTTGAATAACCACTTTTTAAACCCTCCAGTGACCAAAATTGCCATTTTTACATAGTTTTGCTTACTCAAAAGCTTCCATTTTGACCCGTTTCAGGCACAAGAAATGACTTTAAACACACTTATTTTAGTTGAAAAAGTCATAATTCACATCCAACAGTCATTTAGAGTCAAAAGATTAAATGTTAAAATTTCATCATTATAGACCATTTTGGGAACGTTCGACATGTCCGGAGGTCATCGTTTTTCATCTGAAAATCGATTTTTTGGACTGTACCAAAAATGATTCAGAATGTCAATTGGATCGTGCCTCATGTTGAATAACCACTTTTGAAACCCTCACAGTGACCAAAATTGCCATTTTTACAGAGTTTTGCTTACTCAAAAGCTTCAATTTTGACCCGTTTCAGGCACAGAAATGACTTTAAACACACTTATTTTAGTTGAAAAAGTCATACTTCACATCCAACAGTCATTTAGAGTCAAAAGATTAAATGTTAAAATTTCATCATTATAGACCATTTTGGGAACGTTCGACATGTCCGGAGTCATCATTTTTCATCCGAAAATCGATTTTTTGGACTGTACCAAAAATGATTCAAAATGTCAATTGGATCGTGCCTCATGTTGAATAACCACTTTTTAAACCCTCACAGTGACCAAAATGGCCATTTTTACAAAGTTTTGCTTACTCAAAAGCTTCAATTTTGACCCGTTTCAGTCACAGAAATGACTTTAAACACACTTATTTTAGTTGAAAAAGTCATAATTCACATCCAACAGTCATTTAGAGTCAAAAGATTAAATGTTAAAATTTTCATCATTATAGACCATTTTGGGAACGTTCGACATGTCCGGAGTCATCGTTTTTCATCCGAAAATCGATTTTTTGACTGTACCAAAAAATGATTCAAAATGTCAATTGGATCATGCCTCATGTTGAATAACCACTTTTTAAACCCTCACAGTGACCAAAATGGCCATTTTTACAGAGTTTTGCTTACTCAAAAGCTTCAATTTTGACCCGTTTCAGGCACAGAAATGACTTTAAACACACTTATTTTAGTTGAAAAAAGTCATAATTCACATCCAACAGTCATTTAGAGTCAAAAGATTAAATGTTAAAATTTCATCATTATAGACCATTTTGGGAACGTTCGACATGTCCGGAGTCATCGTTTTTCATCCGAAAATCGATTTTTTGGACTGTACCAAAAATGATTCAAAATGTCAATTGGATCATGCCTCATGTTGAATAACCACTTTTTAAACCCTCACAGTGACCAAAATTGCCATTTTTACAGAGTTTTGATTACTCAAAAGCTTCAATTTTGACCCGTTTCAGTCACAAAAAGTACTTTAAACACACTTATTTTAGTTGAAAAAGTCATAATTCACATCCAACAGTCATTTAGAGTCAAAAGATTAAATGTTAAAATGTCATCATTATAGACCATTTTGGGAACGTTCGACATGTCCGGAGTCATCGTTTTTCATCCGAAAATTGATTTTTGGAATGTACCAAAAATGATTCAAAATGTCAATTGGATCGTGCCTCGTGTTGAATAACCACTTTTTAAACCCTCACAGTGACCAAAATTGCCATTTTTACAGAGTTTTGCTTACTCAAAAGCTTCAATTTTGACCGGTTTCAGTCACAGAAATGACTTTAAACACACTTATTTTAGTTGAAAAAGTCATACTTCACATCCAACAGTCATTTAGAGTCAAAAGATTAAATGTTAAAATTTCATCATTATAGACCATTTTGGGAACGTTCGACATGTCCGGAGTCATCATTTTTCATCCGAAAATCGATTTTTTGGACGGCACCAAAAATGATTCAAAAATGTCAATTGGATCGTGCCTCATGTTGAATAACCACTTTTTAAACCTCACAGTGACCAAATGGCCATTTTTACAGAGTTTTGCTTACTCAAAAGCTTCAATTTTGACCCGTTTCAGTCACAGAAATGACTTTAAACACACTTATTTTAGTTGAAAAAGTCATAATTCACATCCAACAGTCATTTAGAGTCAAAAGATTAAATGTTAAAATTTCATCATTATAGACCATTTTGGGAACGTTCGACATGTCCGGAGTCATCGTTTTTCATCCGAAAATCGATTTTTTGGACTGTACCAAAAATGATTCAAAATGTCAATTGGATCATGCCTCATGTTGAAAAACCACTTTTTAAACCCTCACAGTGACCAAAATTGCCATTTTTACAGAGTTTTGCTTACTCAAAAGCTTCAATTTTGACCCGTTTCAGGCACAGAAATGACTTTAACCACACTTGTTTTAGTTGAAAAAGTCATAATTCACATCCAACAGTCATTTAGAGTCAAAAGATTAAATGTTAAAATTTCATCATTATAGACCATTTTTGGGAACGTTCGACATGTCCGAAATCATCGTTTTTCATCCGAAAATTGATTTTTGGACTGTACCAAAAATGATTCAAAAATGTCAATTGGATCGTGCCTCATGTTGAATAACCACTTTTTAAACCCTCACAGTGACCAAAATTGGCCATTTTTACAGAGTTTTGCTTACTCAAAAGCTTCAATTTTGACCCGTTTCAGGCACAGAAATGACTTTAAACACACTTATTTTAGTTGAAAAAGTCATAATTCACATCCAACAGTCATTTAGAGTCAAAAGATTAAATGTTAAAATTTCATCATTATAGACCATTTTGGGCACGTTCGACATGTCCGGAGTCATCGTTTTTCATCCGAAAATTGATTTTTTGGACTGTACCAAAAATGATTCAAAATGTCAATTGGATCGTGCCTCATGTTGAATAACCACTTTTTAAACCCTCACAGTGACCAAAATGGCCATTTTTACAGAGTTTTGCTTACTCAAAAGCTTCAATTTTGACCCGTTTCAGTCACAGAAATGACTTTAAACACACTTATTTAGTTGAAAAAGTCATAATTCACATCCAACAGTCCATTTAGAGTCAAAAGATTAAATGTTAAAATTTCATTATTATAGACCATTTTGGGAACGTTCGACATGTCCGGAGTCATCGTTTTTCATCCGAAAATCGATTTTTTTGGACTGTACCAAAAATGATTCAAAATGTCAATTGGATCATGCCTCATGTTGAATAACCACTTTTTAAACCCTCACAGTGACCAAAATTGCCATTTTTACAGAGTTTTGCTTACTCAAAAGCTTCAATTTTGACCCGTTTCAGGCACAGAAATGACTTTAACACACTTATTTTAGTTGAAAAAGTCATAATTCACATCCAACAGTCATTTAGAGTCAAAAGATTAAATGTTAAAATTTCATCATTATAGACCATTTTGGGAACGTTCGACATGTCCGGAGTCATAGTTTTTCATCCGAAAATTGATTTTTTGGACTGTACCAAAAATGATTCAAAATGTCAATTGGATCGTGCCTCATGTTGAATAACCACTTTTTAAACCCTCACAGTGACCAAAATTGCCATTTTTACAGAGTTTTGCTTACTCAAAAGCTTCCATTTTGACCCGTTTCAGGCACAGAAAGGACTTTAAACACACTTATTTTACTTGAAAAAGTCATAATTCACATCCAACAGTCATTTAGAGTCAAAAGATTAAATGTTAAAATTTCATCATTATAGACCATTTTGGGAACGTTCGACATGTCCGGAGTCATCGTTTTTCATCCGAAAATTGATTTTTTGGACTGTACCAAAAATGATTCAAAATGTCAATTGGATCGTGCCTCATGTTGAATAACCACTTTTTAAACCCTCACAGTGACCAAAATGGCCATTTTTACAGAGTTTTGCTTACTCAAAAGCTTCAATTTTGACCCGTTTCAGGCACAGAAATGACTTTAAACACACTTATTTTGGTTGAAAAAGTCATACTTCACATCCAACAGTCATTTAGAGTCAAAAGATTAAATGTTAAAATTTCATCATTATAGACCATTTTGGGAACGTTCGACATGTCCGGAGTCATCGTTTTTCATCCGAAAATCGATTTTTTGGACTGTACCAAAAATGATTCAAAATGTCAATTGGATCATGCCTCATGTTGAATAACCACTTTTTAAACCCTCACAGTGACCAAAATTGCCATTTTTACAGAGTTTTGCTTACTCAAAAGCTTCAATTTTGACCCGTTTCAGGCACAGAAATGACTTTAAACACACTTATTTTAGTTGAAAAAGTCATAATTCACATCCAACAGTCATTTAGAGTCAAAAGATTAAATGTTCAAATTTCATCATTATAGACCATTTTGGGAACGTTCGACATGTCCGGAGTCATCGTTTTTCATCCGAAAATCGATTTTTTGGACTGTACCAAAAATGATTCAAAATGTCAATTGGATCATGCCTCATGTTGAATAACCACTTTTTAAACCCTCACAGTGACCAAAATTGCCATTTTTACAGAGTTTTGCTTACTCAAAAGCTTCAATTTTGACCCGTTTCAGGCACAGAAATGACTTTAAACACACTTATTTTAGTTGAAAAAGTCATAATTCACATCCAACAGTCATTTAGAGTCAAAAGATTAAATGTTAAAATTCATCATTAAAGACCATTTTGGGAACGTTCGACATGTCCGGAGTCATCGTTTTTCATCCGAAAATCGATTTTTTGGACTGTACCAAAAATGATTCAAAATGTCAATTGGATCGTGCCTCATGTTGAATAACCACTTTTTAAACCCTCACAGTGACCAAAATGGCCATTTTTACAAAGTTTTGCTTACTCAAAAGCTTCAATTTTGACCCGTTTCAGTCACAGAAATGACTTTAAACACACTTATTTTAGTTGAAAAAGTCATAATTCACATCCAACAGTCATTTAGAGTCAAAAGATTAAATGTTAAAATTTCATCATTATAGACCATTTTGGGAACGTTCGACATGTCCGAAGTCATCGTTTTTCATCCGAAAATCGATTTTTTGGACTGTACCAAAAATGATTCAAAATGTCAATTGGATCATGCCTCATGTTGAATAACCACTTTTTAAACCCTCACAGTGACCAAAATTGCCATTTTTACAGAGTTTTGATTACTCAAAAGCTTCAATTTTGACCCGTTTCAGTCACAAAAATTACTTTAAACACACTTATTTTAGTTGAAAAAGTCATAATTCACATCCAACAGTCATTTAGAGTCAAAAGATTAAATGTTAAAATTTCATCATTATAGACCATTTTGGGAACGTTCGACATGTCCGGAGTCATCGTTTTTCATCCGAAAATTGATTTTTTGGACTGTACCAAAAATGATTCAAAATGTCAATTGGATCATGCCTCATGTTGAATAACCACTTTTTAAACCCTCACAGTGACCAAAATTGCCATTTTTACAGAGTTTTGCTTACTCAAAAGCTTCAATTTTGACCCGTTTCAGGCACAGAAATGACTTTAAACACACTTATTTTAGTTGAAAAAGTCATAATTCACATCCAACAGTCATTTAGAGTCAAAAGATTAAATGTTAAAATTTCATCATTATAGACCATTTTGGGAACGTTCGACATGTCCGGAGTCATTGTTTTTCATCCGAAAATTGATTTTTTGGACTGTACCAAAAATGATTCAAAATGTCAATTGGATCGTGCCTCATGTTGAATAACCACTTTTTAAACCCTCACAGTGACCAAAATGGCCATTTTTACAGAGTTTTGCTTACTCAAAAGCTTCAATTTTGACCCGTTTCAGTCACAGAAATGACTTTAAACACACTTATTTTAGTTGAAAAAGTCATAATTCACATCCAACAGTCATTTAGAGTCAAAAGATTAAATGTTAAAATTTCATCATTATAGACCATTTTGGGAACGTTCGACATGTCCGGAGTCATCGTTTTTCATCCGAAAATCGATTTTTTGGACTGTACCAAAAATGATTCAAAATGTCAATTGGATCATGCCTCATGTTGAAAAACCACTTTTTAAACCCTCACAGTGACCAAAATTGCCATTTTTACAGAGTTTTGCTTACTCAAAAGCTTCAATTTTGACCCGTTTCAGGCACAGAAATGACTTTAACCACACTTGTTTTAGTTGAAAAAGTCATAATTCACATCCAACAGTCATTTAGAGTCAAAAGATTAAATGTTAAAATTTCATCATTATAGACCATTTTGGGAACGTTCGACATGTCCGGAGTCATCGTTTTTCATCCGAAAATTGATTTTTTGGACTGTACCAAAAATGATTCAAAATGTCAATTGGATCGTGCCTCATGTTGAATAACCACTTTTTAAACCCTCACAGTGACCAAAATGGCCATTTTTACAGAGTTTTGCTTACTCAAAAGCTTCAATTTTGACCCGTTTCAGGCACAGAAATGACTTTAAACACACTTATTTTAGTTGAAAAAGTCATACTTCACATCCAACAGTCATTTAGAGTCAAAAGATTAAATGTTAAAATTTCATCATTATAGACCATTTTGGGAACGTTCGACATGTCCGGAGTCATCGTTTTTCATCCGAAAATCGATTTTTTGGACTGTACCAAAAATGATTCAAAATCTCAATTGGATCATGCCTCATGTTGAATAACCACTTTTTAAACCCTCACAGTGACCAAAATTGCCATTTTTACATAGTTTTGCTTACTCAAAAGCTTCCATTTTGACCCGTTTCAGGCACAGAAATGACTTTAAACACACTTATTTTAGTTGAAAAAGTCATAATTCACATCCAACAGTCATTTAGAGTCAAAAGATTAAATGTTAAAATTTCATCATTATAGACCATTTTGGGAACGTTCGACATGTCCGGAGTCATCGTTTTTCATCTGAAAATCGATTTTTTGGACTGTACCAAAAATGATTCAGAATGTCAATTGGATCGTGCCTCATGTTGAATAACCACTTTTGAAACCCTCACAGTGACCAAAATTGCCATTTTTACAGAGTTTTGCTTACTCAAAAGCTTCAATTTTGACCCGTTTCAGGCACAGAAATGACTTTAAACACACTTATTTTAGTTGAAAAAGTCATACTTCACATCCAACAGTCATTTAGAGTCAAAAGATTAAATGTTAAAATTTCATCATTATAGACCATTTTGGGAACGTTCGACATGTCCGGAGTCATCATTTTTCATCCGAAAATCGATTTTTTGGACTGTACCAAAAATGATTCAAAATGTCAATTGGATCGTGCCTCATGTTGAATAACCACTTTTTAAACCCTCACAGTGACCAAAATGGCCATTTTTACAAAGTTTTGCTTACTCAAAAGCTTCAATTTTGACCCGTTTCAGTCACAGAAATGACTTTAAACACACTTATTTTAGTTGAAAAAGTCATAATTCACATCCAACAGTCATTTAGAGTCAAAAGATTAAATGTTAAAATTTCATCATTATAGACCATTTTGGGAACGTTCGACATGTCCGGAGTCATCGTTTTTCATCCGAAAATCGATTTTTTGGACTGTACCAAAAATGATTCAAAATGTCAATTGGATCATGCCTCATGTTGAATAACCACTTTTTAAACCCTCACAGTGACCAAAATGGCCATTTTTACAGAGTTTTGCTTACTCAAAAGCTTCAATTTTGACCCGTTTCAGGCACAGAAATGACTTTAAACACACTTATTTTAGTTGAAAAAGTCATAATTCACATCCAACAGTCATTTAGAGTCAAAAGATTAAATGTTAAAATTTCATCATTATAGACCATTTTGGGAACGTTCGACATGTCCGGAGTCATCGTTTTTCATCCGAAAATCGATTTTTTGGACTGTACCAAAAATGATTCAAAATGTCAATTGGATCATGCCTCATGTTGAATAACCACTTTTTAAACCCTCACAGTGACCAAAATTGCCATTTTTACAGAGTTTTGATTACTCAAAAGCTTCAATTTTGACCCGTTTCAGTCACAAAAAGTACTTTAAACACACTTATTTTAGTTGAAAAAGTCATAATTCACATCCAACAGTCATTTAGAGTCAAAAGATTAAATGTTAAAATGTCATCATTATAGACCATTTTGGGAACGTTCGACATGTCCGGAGTCATCGTTTTTCATCCGAAAATTGATTTTTTGGAATGTACCAAAAATGATTCAAAATGTCAATTGGATCGTGCCTCGTGTTGAATAACCACTTTTTAAACCCTCACAGTGACCAAAATTGCCATTTTTACAGAGTTTTGCTTACTCAAAAGCTTCAATTTTGACCGGTTTCAGTCACAGAAATGACTTTAAACACACTTATTTTAGTTGAAAAAGTCATACTTCACATCCAACAGTCATTTAGAGTCAAAAGATTAAATGTTAAAATTTCATCATTATAGACCATTTTGGGAACGTTCGACATGTCCGGAGTCATCATTTTTCATCCGAAAATCGATTTTTTGGACGGCACCAAAAATGATTCAAAATGTCAATTGGATCGTGCCTCATGTTGAATAACCACTTTTTAAACCCTCACAGTGACCAAAATGGCCATTTTTACAAAGTTTTGCTTACTCAAAAGCTTCAATTTTGACCCGTTTCAGTCACAGAAATGACTTTAAACACACTTATTTTAGTTGAAAAAGTCATAATTCACATCCAACAGTCATTTAGAGTCAAAAGATTAAATGTTAAAATTTCATCATTATAGACCATTTTGGGAACGTTCGACATGTCCGGAGGTATCGTTTTTCATCCGAAAATCGATTTTTTGGACTGTACCAAAAATGATTCAAAATGTCAATTGGATCATGCCTCATGTTGAATAACCACTTTTTAAACCCTCACAGTGACCAAAATTGCCATTTTTACAGAGTTTTGCTTACTCAAAAGCTTCAATTTTGACCCGTTTCAGGCACAGAAATGACTTTAAACACACTTATTTTAGTTGAAAAAGTCATAATTCACATCCAACAGTCATTTAGAGTCAAAAGATTAAATGTTAAAATTTCATCATTATAGACCATTTTGGGAACGTTCGACATGTCCGGAGTCATCGTTTTTCATCCGAAAATCGATTTTTTGGACTGTACCAAAAATGATTCAAAATGTCAATTGGATCATGCCTCATGTTGAATAACCACTTTTTAAACCCTCACAGTGACCAAAATTGCCATTTTTACAGAGTTTTGCTTACTCAAAAGCTTCAATTTTGACCCGTTTCAGGCACAGAAATGACTTTAAACACACTTGTTTTAGTTGAAAAAGTCATAATTCACATCCAACAGTCATTTAGAGTCAAAAGATTAAATGTTAAAATTTCATTATTATAGACCATTTTGGGAACGTTCGACATGTCCGGAGTCATCGTTTTTCATCCGAAAATCGATTTTTTTGGACTGTACCAAAAATGATTCAAAATGTCAATTGGATCATGCCTCATGTTGAATAACCACTTTTTAAACCCTCACAGTGACCAAAATGGCCATTTTTACAGAGTTTTGCTTACTCAAAAGCTTCAATTTTGACCCGTTTCAGTCACAGAAATGACTTTAAACACACTTATTTTAGTTGAAAATGTCATAATTCACATCCAACAGTCATTTAGAGTCAAAAGATTAAATGTTAAAATTTCATCATTATAGACCATTTTGGGAACGTTCGACATGTCCGGAGTCATCGTTTTTCATCCGAAAATCGATTTTTTGGACTGTACCAAAAATGATTCAAAATGTCAATTGGATCATGCCTCATGTTGAATAACCACTTTTTAAACCCTCACAGTGACCAAAATTGCCATTTTTACAGAGTTTTGCTTACTCAAAAGCTTCAATTTTGACCCGTTTCAGGCACAGAAATGACTTTAAACACACTTATTTTAGTGGAAAAAGTCATAATTCACATCCAACAGTCATTTAGAGTCAAAAGATTAAATGTTAAAATTTCATCATTATAGACCATTTTGGGAACGTTTGACATGTCCGAAGTCATCGTTTTTCATCCGAAAATCGATTTTTTGGACTGTACCAAAAATGATTCAAAATGTCAATTGGATCATGCCTCATGTTGAATAACCACTTTTTAAACCCTCACAGTGACCAAAAATGCCATTTTTACAGAGTTTTGATTACTCAAAAGCTTCAATTTTGACCCGTTTCAGTCACAAAAATTACTTTAAACACACTTATTTTAGTTGAAAAAGTCATAATTCACATCCAACAGTCATTTAGAGTCAAAAGATTAAATGTTAAAATTTCATCATTATAGACCATTTTGGGAACGTTCGACATGTCCGGAATCATCGTTTTTCATCCGAAAATTGATTTTTTGGACTGTACCAAAAATGATTCAAAATGTCAATTGGATCGTGCCTCATGTTGAATAACCACTTTTTAAACCCTCACAGTGACCAAAATGGCCATTTTTACAGAGTTTTGCTTACTCAAAAGCTTCAATTTTGACCCGTTTCAGGCACAGAAATGACTTTAAACACACTTATTTTGGTTGAAAAAGTCATACTTCACATCCAACAGTCATTTAGAGTCAAAAGATTAAATGTTAAAATGTCATCATTATAGACCATTTTGGGAACGTTCGACATGTCCGGAGTCATCGTTTTTCATCCGAAAATCGATTTTTTGGACTGTACCAAAAATGATTCAAAATGTCAATTGGATCATGCCTCATGTTGAATAACCACTTTTTAAACCCTCACAGTGACCAAAATTGCCATTTTTACAGAGTTTTGCTTACTCAAAAGCTTCAATTTTGACCCGTTTCAGGCACAGAAATGACTTTAAACACACTTATTTTAGTTGAAAAAGTCATAATTCACATCCAACAGTCATTTAGAGTCAAAAGATTAAATGTTAAAATTCATCATTAAAGACCATTTTGGGAACGTTCGACATGTCCGGAGTCATCGTTTTTCATCCGAAAATCGATTTTTTGGACTGTACCAAAAATGATTCAAAATGTCAATTGGATCGTGCCTCATGTTGAATAACCACTTTTTAAACCCTCACAGTGACCAAAATGGCCATTTTTACAAAGTTTTGCTTACTCAAAAGCTTCAATTTTGACCCGTTTCAGTCACAGAAATGACTTTAAACACACTTATTTTAGTTGAAAATGTCATAATTCACATCCAACAGTCATTTAGAGTCAAAAGATTAAATGTTAAAATTTCATCATTATAGACCATTTTGGGAACGTTCGACATGTCCGGAGTCATCGTTTTTCATCCGAAAATCGATTTTTTGGACTGTACCAAAAATGATTCAAAATGTCAATTGGATCATGCCTCATGTTGAATAACCACTTTTTAAACCCTCACAGTGACCAAAATTGCCATTTTTACAGAGTTTTGCTTACTCAAAAGCTTCAATTTTGACCCGTTTCAGGCACAGAAATGACTTTAAACACACTTATTTTAGTTGAAAAAGTCATAATTCACATCCAACAGTCATTTAGAGTCAAAAGATTAAATGTTAAAATTCATCATTAAAGACCATTTTGGGAACGTTCGACATGTCCGGAGTCATCGTTTTTCATCCGAAAATCGATTTTTTGGACTGTACCAAAAATGATTCAAAATGTCAATTGGATCGTGCCTCATGTTGAATAACCACTTTTTAAACCCTCACAGTGACCAAAATGGCCATTTTTACAAAGTTTTGCTTACTCAAAAGCTTCAATTTTGACCCGTTTCAGTCACAGAAATGACTTTAAACACACTTATTTTAGTTGAAAATGTCATAATTCACATCCAACAGTCATTTAGAGTCAAAAGATTAAATGTTAAAATTTCATCATTATAGACCATTTTGGGAACGTTCGACATGTCCGGAGTCATCGTTTTTCATCCGAAAATCGATTTTTTGGACTGTACCAAAAATGATTCAAAATGTCAATTGGATCATGCCTCATGTTGAATAACCACTTTTTAAACCCTCACAGTGACCAAAATTGCCATTTTTACAGAGTTTTGCTTACTCAAAAGCTTCAATTTTGACCCGTTTCAGGCACAGAAATGACTTTAAACACACTTATTTTAGTTGAAAAAGTCATAATTCACATCCAACAGTCATTTAGAGTCAAAAGATTAAATGTTAAAATTTCATCATTATAGACCATTTTGGGAACGTTCGACATGTCCGAAGTCATCGTTTTTCATCCGAAAATCGATTTTTTGGACTGTACCAAAAATGATTCAAAATGTCAATTGGATCATGCCTCATGTTGAATAACCACTTTTTAAACCCTCACAGTGACCAAAATTGCCATTTTTACAGAGTTTTGATTACTGAAAAGCTTCAATTTTGACCCGTTTCAGTCACAAAAATTACTTTAAACACACTTATTTTAGTTGAAAAAGTCATAATTCACATCCAACAGTCATTTAGAGTCAAAAGATTAAATGTTAAAATTCATCATTAAAGACCATTTTGGGAACGTTCGACATGTCCGGAGTCATCGTTTTTCATCCGAAAATCGATTTTTTGGACTGTACCAAAAATGATTCAAAATGTCAATTGGATCGTGCCTCATGTTGAATAACCACTTTTTAAACCCTCACCGTGACCAAAATGGCCATTTTTACAAAGTTTTGCTTACTCAAAAGCTTCAATTTTGACCCGTTTCAGTCACAGAAATGACTTTAAACACACTTATTTTAGTTGAAAATGTCATAATTCACATCCAACAGTAATTTAGAGTCAAAAGATTAAATGTTAAAATTTCATATTTATAGACCATTTTGGGAACGTTCGACATGTCCGGAGTCATCGTTTTTCATCCGAAAATCGATTTTTTGGACTGTACCAAAAATGATTCAAAATGTCAATTGGATCATGCCTCATGTTGAATAACCACTTTTTAAACCCTCACAGTGACCAAAATTGCCATTTTTACAGAGTTTTGCTTACTCAAAAGCTTCAATTTTGACCCGTTTCAGGCACAGAAATGACTTTAAACACACTTATTTTAGTTGAAAAAGTCATAATTCACATCCAACAGTCATTTAGAGTCAAAAGATTAAATGTTAAAATTTCATCATTATAGACCATTTTGGGAACGTTCGACATGTCCGAAGTCATCGTTTTTCATCCGAAAATCGATTTTTTGGACTGTACCAAAAATGATTCAAAATGTCAATTGGATCATGCCTCATGTTGAATAACCACTTTTTAAACCCTCACAGTGACCAAAATTGACATTTTTACAGAGTTTTGATTACTCAAAAGCTTCAATTTTGACCCGTTTCAGTCACAAAAATTACTTTAAACACACTTATTTTAGTTGAAAAAGTCATAATTCACATCCAACAGTCATTTAGAGTCAAAAGATTAAATGTTAAAATTTCATCATTATAGACCATTTTGGGAACGTTCGACATGTCCGGAGTCATTGTTTTTCATCCGAAAATTGATTTTTTGGACTGTACCAAAAATGATTCAAAATGTCAATTGGATCGTGCCTCATGTTGAATAACCACTTTTTAAACCCTCACAGTGACCAAAATGGCCATTTTTACAGAGTTTTGCTTACTCAAAAGCTTCAATTTTGACCCGTTTCAGTCACAGAAATGACTTTAAACACACTTATTTTAGTTGAAAAAGTCATAATTCACATCCAACAGTCATTTAGAGTCAAAAGATTAAATGTTAAAATTTCATCATTATAGACCATTTTGGGAACGTTCGACATGTCCGGAGTCATCGTTTTTCATCCGAAAATCGATTTTTTTGGACTGTACCAAAAATGATTCAAAATGTCAATTGGATCATGCCTCATGTTGAAAAACCACTTTTTAAACCCTCACAGTGACCAAAATTGCCATTTTTACAGAGTTTTGCTTACTGAAAAGCTTCAATTTTGACCCATTTCAGGCACAGAAATGACTTTAAACACACTTATTTTAGTTGAAAAAGTCATAATTCACATCCAACAGTCATTTAGAGTCAAAAGATTAAATGTTAAAATTTCATCATTATAGACCATTTTGGGAACGTTCGACATGTCCGGAGTCATCGTTTTTCATCCGAAAATTGATTTTTTGGACTGTACCAAAAATGATTCAAAATGTCAATTGGATCATGCCTCATGTTGAATAACCACTTTTTAAACCCTCACAGTGACCAAAATTGCCATTTTTACAGAGTTTTGTTTACTCAAAAGCTTCAATTTTGACCCGTTTCAGGCACAGAAATGACTTTAAACACACTTATTTTAGTTGAAAAAGTCATAATTCACATCCAACAGTCATTTAGAGTCAAAAGATTAAATGTTAAAATTTTATCATTATAGACCATTTTGGGAACGTTCGACATGTCCGGAGTCATTGTTTTTCATCCGAAAATTGATTTTTTGGACTGTACCAAAAATGATTCAAAATGTCAATTGGATCGTGCCTCATGTTGAATAACCACTTTTTAAACCCTCACAGTGACCAAAATGGCCATTTTTAGAGAGTTTTGCTTACTCAAAAGCTTCAATTTTGACCCGTTTCAGTCACAGAAATGACTTTAAACACACTTATTTTAGTTGAAAAAGTCATAATTCACATCCAACAGTCATTTAGAGTCAAAAGATTAGATGTTAAAATTTCATCATTATAGACCATTTTGGGAACGTTCGACATGTCCGGAGTCATCGTTTTTCATCCGAAAATCGATTTTTTGGACTGTACCAAAAATGATTCAAAATGTCAATTGGATCATGCCTCATGTTGAATAACCACTTTTTAAACCCTCACAGTGACCGAAATTGCCATTTTTACAGAGTTTTGCTTACTCAAAAGCTTCAATTTTGACCCGTTTCAGGCACAGAAATGACTTTAAACACACTTGTTTTAGTTGAAAAAGTCATAATTCACATCCAACAGTCATTTAGAGTCAAAAGATTAAATGTTAAAATTTCATTATTATAGACCATTTTGGGAACGTTCGACATGTCCGGAGTCATCGTTTTTCATCCGAAAATCGATTTTTTTGGACTGTACCAAAAATGATTCAAAATGTCAATTGGATCATGCCTCATGTTGAATAACCACTTTTTAAACCCTCACAGTGACCAAAATTGCCATTTTTACAGAGTTTTGCTTACTCAAAAGCTTCAATTTTGACCCGTTTCAGGCACAGAAATGACTTTAACACACTTATTTTAGTTGAAAAAGTCATAATTCACATCCAACAGTCATTTAGAGTCAAAAGATTAAATGTTAAAATTCATCATTAAAGACCATTTTGGGAACGTTCGACATGTCCGGAGTCATCGTTTTTCATCCGAAAATCGATTTTTTGGACTGTACCAAAAATGATTCAAAATGTCAATTGGATCGTGCCTCATGTTGAATAACCACTTTTTAAACCCTCACCGTGACCAAAATGGCCATTTTTACAAAGTTTTGCTTACTCAAAAGCTTCAATTTTGACCCGTTTCAGTCACAGAAATGACTTTAAACACACTTATTTTAGTTGAAAATGTCATAATTCACATCCAACAGTAATTTAGAGTCAAAAGATTAAATGTTAAAATTTCATATTTATAGACCATTTTGGGAACGTTCGACATGTCCGGAGTCATCGTTTTTCATCCGAAAATCGATTTTTTGGACTGTACCAAAAATGATTCAAAATGTCAATTGGATCATGCCTCATGTTGAATAACCACTTTTTAAACCCTCACAGTGACCAAAATTGCCATTTTTACAGAGTTTTGCTTACTCAAAAGCTTCAATTTTGACCCGTTTCAATCACAGAAATGACTTTAAACACACTTATTTTAGTTGAAAAAGTCATAATTCACATCCAACAGTCATTTAGAGTCAAAAGATTAAATGTTAAAATTTCATCATTATAGACCATTTTGGGAACGTTCGACATGTCCGAAGTCATCGTTTTTCATCCGAAAATCGATTTTTTGGACTGTACCAAAAATGATTCAAAATGTCAATTGGATCATGCCTCATGTTGAATAACCACTTTTTAAACCCTCACAGTGACCAAAATTGACATTTTTACAGAGTTTTGATTACTCAAAAGCTTCAATTTTGACCCGTTTCAGTCACAAAAATTACTTTAAACACACTTATTTTAGTTGAAAAAGTCATAATTCACATCCAACAGTCATTTAGAGTCAAAAGATTAAATGTTAAAATTTCATCATTATAGACCATTTTGGGAACGTTCGACATGTCCGGAGTCATTGTTTTTCATCCGAAAATTGATTTTTTGGACTGTACCAAAAATGATTCAAAATGTCAATTGGATCGTGCCTCATGTTGAATAACCACTTTTTAAACCCTCACAGTGACCAAAATGGCCATTTTTACAGAGTTTTGCTTACTCAAAAGCTTCAATTTTGACCCGTTTCAGTCACAGAAATGACTTTAAACACACTTATTTTAGTTGAAAAAGTCATAATTCACATCCAACAGTCATTTAGAGTCAAAAGATTAAATGTTAAAATTTCATCATTATAGACCATTTTGGGAACGTTCGACATGTCCGGAGTCATCGTTTTTCATCCGAAAATCGATTTTTTTGGACTGTACCAAAAATGATTCAAAATGTCAATTGGATCATGCCTCATGTTGAAAAACCACTTTTTAAACCCTCACAGTGACCAAAATTGCCATTTTTACAGAGTTTTGCTTACTCAAAAGCTTCAATTTTGACCCATTTCAGGCACAGAAATGACTTTAAACACACTTATTTTAGTTGAAAAAGTCATAATTCACATCCAACAGTCATTTAGAGTCAAAAGATTAAATGTTAAAATTTCATCATTATAGACCATTTTGGGAACGTTCGACATGTCCGGAGTCATCGTTTTTCATCCGAAAATTGATTTTTTGGACTGTACCAAAAATGATTCAAAATGTCAATTGGATCATGCCTCATGTTGAATAACCACTTTTTAAACCCTCACAGTGACCAAAATTGCCATTTTTACAGAGTTTTGTTTACTCAAAAGCTTCAATTTTGACCCGTTTCAGGCACAGAAATGACTTTAAACACACTTATTTTAGTTGAAAAAGTCATAATTCACATCCAACAGTCATTTAGAGTCAAAAGATTAAATGTTAAAATTTTATCATTATAGACCATTTTGGGAACGTTCGACATGTCCGGAGTCATTGTTTTTCATCCGAAAATTGATTTTTTGGACTGTACCAAAAATGATTCAAAATGTCAATTGGATCGTGCCTCATGTTGAATAACCACTTTTTAAACCCTCACAGTGACCAAAATGGCCATTTTTAGAGAGTTTTGCTTACTCAAAAGCTTCAATTTTGACCCGTTTCAGTCACAGAAATGACTTTAAACACACTTATTTTAGTTGAAAAAGTCATAATTCACATCCAACAGTCATTTAGAGTCAAAAGATTAAATGTTAAAATTTCATCATTATAGACCATTTTGGGAACGTTCGACATGTCCGGAGTCATCGTTTTTCATCCGAAAATCGATTTTTTGGACTGTACCAAAAATGATTCAAAATGTCAATTGGATCATGCCTCATGTTGAATAACCACTTTTTAAACCCTCACAGTGACCGAAATTGCCATTTTTACAGAGTTTTGCTTACTCAAAAGCTTCAATTTTGACCCGTTTCAGGCACAGAAATGACTTTAAACACACTTGTTTTAGTTGAAAAAGTCATAATTCACATCCAACAGTCATTTAGAGTCAAAAGATTAAATGTTAAAATTTCATTATTATAGACCATTTTGGGAACGTTCGACATGTCCGGAGTCATCGTTTTTCATCCGAAAATCGATTTTTTTGGACTGTACCAAAAATGATTCAAAATGTCAATTGGATCATGCCTCATGTTGAATAACCACTTTTTAAACCCTCACAGTGACCAAAATTGCCATTTTTACAGAGTTTTGCTTACTCAAAAGCTTCCATTTTGACCCGTTTCAGGCACAGAAAGGACTTTAAACACACTTATTTTAGTTGAAAATGTCATAATTCACATCCAACAGTCATTTAGAGTCAAAAGATTAAATGTTAAAATTTCATCATTATAGACCATTTTGGGAACGTTCGACATGTCCGGAGTCATCGTTTTTCATCCGAAAATTGATTTTTTGGACTGTACCAAAAATGATTCAAAATGTCAATTGGATCATGCCTCATGTTGAATAACCACTTTTTAAACCCTCACAGTGACCAAAATGGCCATTTTTACAGAGTTTTGCTTACTCAAAAGCTTCAATTTTGACCCGTTTCAGGCACAGAAATGACTTTAAACACACTTATTTTAGTTGAAAAAGTCATAATTCACATCCAACAGTCATTTAGAGTCAAAAGATTAAATGTTAACATTTCATCATTATAGACCATTTTGGGAACGTTCGACATGTCCGGAGTCATCGTTTTTCATCCGAAAATTGATTTTTTGGACTGTACCAAAAATGATTCAAAATGTCAATTGGATCATGCCTCATGTTGAATAACCACTTTTTAAACCCTCACAGTGACCAAAATTGCCATTTTTACAGAGTTTTGCTTACTCAAAAGCTTCAATTTTGACCCGTTTCAGGCACAGAAATGACTTTAAACACACTTATTTTAGTTGAAAAAGTCATAATTCACATCCAACAGTCATTTAGAGTCAAAAGATTAAATGTTAAAATTTCATCATTATAGACCATTTTGGGAACGTTCGACATTTCCGGAGTCATTGTTTTTCATCCGAAAATTGATTTTTTGGACTGTACCAAAAATGATTCAAAATGTCAATTGGATCGTGCCTCATGTTGAATAACCACTTTTTAAACCCTCACAGTGACCAAAATGGCCATTTTTACAGAGTTTTGCTTACTCAAAAGCTTCAATTTTGACCCGTTTCAGTCACAGAAATGACTTTAAACACACTTATTTTAGTTGAAAAAGTCATAATTCACATCCAACAGTCATTTAGAGTCAAAAGATTAAATGTTAAAATTTCATCATTATAGACCATTTTGGGAACGTTCGACATGTCCGGAGTCATCGTTTTTCATCCGAAAATCGATTTTTTGGACTGTACCAAAAATGATTCAAAATGTCAATTGGATCATGCCTCATGTTGAAAAACCACTTTTTAAACCCTCACAGTGACCAAAATTGCCATTTTTACAGAGTTTTGCTTACTCAAAAGCTTCAATTTTGACCCGTTTCAGGCACAGAAATGACTTTAACCACACTTGTTTTAGTTGAAAAAGTCATAATTCACATCCAACAGTCATTTAGAGTCAAAAGATTAAATGTTAAAATTTCATCATTATAGACCATTTTGGGAACGTTCGACATGTCCGGAGTCATCGTTTTTCATCCGAAAATTGATTTTTTGGACTGTACCAAAAATGATTCAAAATGTCAATTGGATCGTGCCTCATGTTGAATAACCACTTTTTAAACCCTCACAGTGACCAAAATGGCCATTTTTACAGAGTTTTGCTTACTCAAAAGCTTCAATTTTGACCCGTTTCAGGCACAGAAATGACTTTAAACACACTTATTTTAGTTGAAAAAGTCATAATTCACATCCAACAGTCATTTAGAGTCAAAAGATTAAATGTTAAAATTTCATCATTATAGACCATTTTGGGAACGTTCGACATGTCCGGAGTCATCGTTTTTCATCCGAAAATTGATTTTTTGGACTGTACCAAAAATGATTCAAAATGTCAATTGGATCATGCCTCATGTTGAATAACCACTTTTTAAACCCTCACAGTGACCAAAATTGCCATTTTTACAGAGTTTTGTTTACTCAAAAGCTTCAATTTTGACCCGTTTCAGGCACAGAAATGACTTTAAACACACTTATTTTAGTTGAAAAAGTCATAATTCACATCCAACAGTCATTTAGAGTCAAAAGATTAAATGTTAAAATTTCATCATTATAGACCATTTTGGGAACGTTCGACATGTCCGGAGTCATTGTTTTTCATCCGAAAATTGATTTTTTGGACTGTACCAAAAATGATTCAAAATGTCAATTGGATCGTGCCTCATGTTGAATAACCACTTTTTAAACCCTCACAGTGACCAAAATTGCCATTTTTACAGAGTTTTGTTTACTCAAAAGCTTCAATTTTGACCCGTTTCAGGCACAGAAATGACTTTAAACACACTTGTTTTAGTTGAAAAAGTCATAATTCACATCCAACAGTCATTTAGAGTCAAAAGATTAAATGTTAAAATTTCATTATTATAGACCATTTTGGGAACGTTCGACATGTCCGGAGTCATCGTTTTTCATCCGAAAATCGATTTTTTTGGACTGTACCAAAAATGATTCAAAATGTCAATTGGATCATGCCTCATGTTGAATAACCACTTTTTAAACCCTCACAGTGACCAAAATTGCCATTTTTACAGAGTTTTGCTTACTCAAAAGCTTCAATTTTGACCCGTTTCAGGCACAGAAATGACTTTAACACACTTATTTTAGTTGAAAAAGTCATAATTCACATCCAACAGTCATTTAGAGTCAAAAGATTAAATGTTAAAATTCATCATTAAAGACCATTTTGGGAACGTTCGACATGTCCGGAGTCATCGTTTTTCATCCGAAAATCGATTTTTTGGACTGTACCAAAAATGATTCAAAATGTCAATTGGATCGTGCCTCATGTTGAATAACCACTTTTTAAACCCTCACCGTGACCAAAATGGCCATTTTTACAAAGTTTTGCTTACTCAAAAGCTTCAATTTTGACCCGTTTCAGTCACAGAAATGACTTTAAACACACTTATTTTAGTTGAAAATGTCATAATTCACATCCAACAGTAATTTAGAGTCAAAAGATTAAATGTTAAAATTTCATATTTATAGACCATTTTGGGAACGTTCGACATGTCCGGAGTCATCGTTTTTCATCCGAAAATCGATTTTTTGGACTGTACCAAAAATGATTCAAAATGTCAATTGGATCATGCCTCATGTTGAATAACCACTTTTTAAACCCTCACAGTGACCAAAATTGCCATTTTTACAGAGTTTTGCTTACTCAAAAGCTTCAATTTTGACCCGTTTCAATCACAGAAATGACTTTAAACACACTTATTTTAGTTGAAAAAGTCATAATTCACATCCAACAGTCATTTAGAGTCAAAAGATTAAATGTTAAAATTTCATCATTATAGACCATTTTGGGAACGTTCGACATGTCCGAAGTCATCGTTTTTCATCCGAAAATCGATTTTTTGGACTGTACCAAAAATGATTCAAAATGTCAATTGGATCATGCCTCATGTTGAATAACCACTTTTTAAACCCTCACAGTGACCAAAATTGACATTTTTACAGAGTTTTGATTACTCAAAAGCTTCAATTTTGACCCGTTTCAGTCACAAAAATTACTTTAAACACACTTATTTTAGTTGAAAAAGTCATAATTCACATCCAACAGTCATTTAGAGTCAAAAGATTAAATGTTAAAATTTCATCATTATAGACCATTTTGGGAACGTTCGACATGTCCGGAGTCATTGTTTTTCATCCGAAAATTGATTTTTTGGACTGTACCAAAAATGATTCAAAATGTCAATTGGATCGTGCCTCATGTTGAATAACCACTTTTTAAACCCTCACAGTGACCAAAATGGCCATTTTTACAGAGTTTTGCTTACTCAAAAGCTTCAATTTTGACCCGTTTCAGTCACAGAAATGACTTTAAACACACTTATTTTAGTTGAAAAAGTCATAATTCACATCCAACAGTCATTTAGAGTCAAAAGATTAAATGTTAAAATTTCATCATTATAGACCATTTTGGGAACGTTCGACATGTCCGGAGTCATCGTTTTTCATCCGAAAATCGATTTTTTTGGACTGTACCAAAAATGATTCAAAATGTCAATTGGATCATGCCTCATGTTGAAAAACCACTTTTTAAACCCTCACAGTGACCAAAATTGCCATTTTTACAGAGTTTTGCTTACTCAAAAGCTTCAATTTTGACCCATTTCAGGCACAGAAATGACTTTAAACACACTTATTTTAGTTGAAAAAGTCATAATTCACATCCAACAGTCATTTAGAGTCAAAAGATTAAATGTTAAAATTTCATCATTATAGACCATTTTGGGAACGTTCGACATGTCCGGAGTCATCGTTTTTCATCCGAAAATTGATTTTTTGGACTGTACCAAAAATGATTCAAAATGTCAATTGGATCATGCCTCATGTTGAATAACCACTTTTTAAACCCTCACAGTGACCAAAATTGCCATTTTTACAGAGTTTTGTTTACTCAAAAGCTTCAATTTTGACCCGTTTCAGGCACAGAAATGACTTTAAACACACTTATTTTAGTTGAAAAAGTCATAATTCACATCCAACAGTCATTTAGAGTCAAAAGATTAAATGTTAAAATTTTATCATTATAGACCATTTTGGGAACGTTCGACATGTCCGGAGTCATTGTTTTTCATCCGAAAATTGATTTTTTGGACTGTACCAAAAATGATTCAAAATGTCAATTGGATCGTGCCTCATGTTGAATAACCACTTTTTAAACCCTCACAGTGACCAAAATGGCCATTTTTAGAGAGTTTTGCTTACTCAAAAGCTTCAATTTTGACCCGTTTCAGTCACAGAAATGACTTTAAACACACTTATTTTAGTTGAAAAAGTCATAATTCACATCCAACAGTCATTTAGAGTCAAAAGATTAAATGTTAAAATTTCATCATTATAGACCATTTTGGGAACGTTCGACATGTCCGGAGTCATCGTTTTTCATCCGAAAATCGATTTTTTGGACTGTACCAAAAATGATTCAAAATGTCAATTGGATCATGCCTCATGTTGAATAACCACTTTTTAAACCCTCACAGTGACCGAAATTGCCATTTTTACAGAGTTTTGCTTACTCAAAAGCTTCAATTTTGACCCGTTTCAGGCACAGAAATGACTTTAAACACACTTGTTTTAGTTGAAAAAGTCATAATTCACATCCAACAGTCATTTAGAGTCAAAAGATTAAATGTTAAAATTTCATTATTATAGACCATTTTGGGAACGTTCGACATGTCCGGAGTCATCGTTTTTCATCCGAAAATCGATTTTTTTGGACTGTACCAAAAATGATTCAAAATGTCAATTGGATCATGCCTCATGTTGAATAACCACTTTTTAAACCCTCACAGTGACCAAAATTGCCATTTTTACAGAGTTTTGCTTACTCAAAAGCTTCCATTTTGACCCGTTTCAGGCACAGAAAGGACTTTAAACACACTTATTTTAGTTGAAAATGTCATAATTCACATCCAACAGTCATTTAGAGTCAAAAGATTAAATGTTAAAATTTCATCATTATAGACCATTTTGGGAACGTTCGACATGTCCGGAGTCATCGTTTTTCATCCGAAAATTGATTTTTTGGACTGTACCAAAAATGATTCAAAATGTCAATTGGATCATGCCTCATGTTGAATAACCACTTTTTAAACCCTCACAGTGACCAAAATGGCCATTTTTACAGAGTTTTGCTTACTCAAAAGCTTCAATTTTGACCCGTTTCAGGCACAGAAATGACTTTAAACACACTTATTTTAGTTGAAAAAGTCATAATTCACATCCAACAGTCATTTAGAGTCAAAAGATTAAATGTTAACATTTCATCATTATAGACCATTTTGGGAACGTTCGACATGTCCGGAGTCATCGTTTTTCATCCGAAAATTGATTTTTTGGACTGTACCAAAAATGATTCAAAATGTCAATTGGATCATGCCTCATGTTGAATAACCACTTTTTAAACCCTCACAGTGACCAAAATTGCCATTTTTACAGAGTTTTGCTTACTCAAAAGCTTCAATTTTGACCCGTTTCAGGCACAGAAATGACTTTAAACACACTTATTTTAGTTGAAAAAGTCATAATTCACATCCAACAGTCATTTAGAGTCAAAAGATTAAATGTTAAAATTTCATCATTATAGACCATTTTGGGAACGTTCGACATTTCCGGAGTCATTGTTTTTCATCCGAAAATTGATTTTTTGGACTGTACCAAAAATGATTCAAAATGTCAATTGGATCGTGCCTCATGTTGAATAACCACTTTTTAAACCCTCACAGTGACCAAAATGGCCATTTTTACAGAGTTTTGCTTACTCAAAAGCTTCAATTTTGACCCGTTTCAGTCACAGAAATGACTTTAAACACACTTATTTTAGTTGAAAAAGTCATAATTCACATCCAACAGTCATTTAGAGTCAAAAGATTAAATGTTAAAATTTCATCATTATAGACCATTTTGGGAACGTTCGACATGTCCGGAGTCATCGTTTTTCATCCGAAAATCGATTTTTTGGACTGTACCAAAAATGATTCAAAATGTCAATTGGATCATGCCTCATGTTGAAAAACCACTTTTTAAACCCTCACAGTGACCAAAATTGCCATTTTTACAGAGTTTTGCTTACTCAAAAGCTTCAATTTTGACCCGTTTCAGGCACAGAAATGACTTTAACCACACTTGTTTTAGTTGAAAAAGTCATAATTCACATCCAACAGTCATTTAGAGTCAAAAGATTAAATGTTAAAATTTCATCATTATAGACCATTTTGGGAACGTTCGACATGTCCGGAGTCATCGTTTTTCATCCGAAAATTGATTTTTTGGACTGTACCAAAAATGATTCAAAATGTCAATTGGATCGTGCCTCATGTTGAATAACCACTTTTTAAACCCTCACAGTGACCAAAATGGCCATTTTTACAGAGTTTTGCTTACTCAAAAGCTTCAATTTTGACCCGTTTCAGGCACAGAAATGACTTTAAACACACTTATTTTAGTTGAAAAAGTCATAATTCACATCCAACAGTCATTTAGAGTCAAAAGATTAAATGTTAAAATTTCATCATTATAGACCATTTTGGGAACGTTCGACATGTCCGGAGTCATCGTTTTTCATCCGAAAATTGATTTTTTGGACTGTACCAAAAATGATTCAAAATGTCAATTGGATCATGCCTCATGTTGAATAACCACTTTTTAAACCCTCACAGTGACCAAAATTGCCATTTTTACAGAGTTTTGTTTACTCAAAAGCTTCAATTTTGACCCGTTTCAGGCACAGAAATGACTTTAAACACACTTATTTTAGTTGAAAAAGTCATAATTCACATCCAACAGTCATTTAGAGTCAAAAGATTAAATGTTAAAATTTCATCATTATAGACCATTTTGGGAACGTTCGACATGTCCGGAGTCATTGTTTTTCATCCGAAAATTGATTTTTTGGACTGTACCAAAAATGATTCAAAATGTCAATTGGATCGTGCCTCATGTTGAATAACCACTTTTTAAACCCTCACAGTGACCAAAATGGCCATTTTTACAGAGTTTTGCTTACTCAAAAGCTTCAATTTTGACCCGTTTCAGTCACAGAAATGACTTTAAACACACTTATTTTAGTTGAAAAAGTCATAATTCACATCCAACAGTCATTTAGAGTCAAAAGATTAAATGTTAAAATTTCATCATTATAGACCATTTTGGGAACGTTCGACATGTCCGGAGTCATCGTTTTTCATCCGAAAATCGATTTTTTGGACTGTACCAAAAATGATTCAAAATGTCAATTGGATCATGCCTCATGTTGAATAACCACTTTTTAAACCCTCACAGTGACCAAAATGGCCATTTTTACAGAGTTTTGCTTACTCAAAAGCTTCAATTTTGACCCGTTTCAGTCACAGAAATGACTTTAAACACACTTATTTTAGTTGAAAAAGTCATAATTCACATCCAACAGTCATTTAGAGTCAAAAGATTAAATGTTAAAATTTCATTATTATAGACCATTTTGGGAACGTTCGACATGTCCGGAGTCATCGTTTTTCATCCGAAAATCGATTTTTTTGGACTGTACCAAAAATGATTCAAAATGTCAATTGGATCATGCCTCATGTTGAATAACCACTTTTTAAACCCTCACAATGACCAAAATTGCCATTTTTACAGAGTTTTGCTTACTCAAAAGCTTCAATTTTGACCCGTTTCAGGCACAGAAATGACTTTAACACACTTATTTTAGTTGAAAAAGTCATAATTCACATCCAACAGTCATTTAGAGTCAAAAGATTAAATGTTAAAATTTCATCATTATAGACCATTTTGGGAACGTTCGACATGTCCGGAGTCATCGTTTTTCATCCGAAAATTGATTTTTTGGACTGTACCAAAAATGATTCAAAATGTCAATTGGATCGTGCCTCATGTTGAATAACCACTTTTTAAACCCTCACAGTGACCAAAATTGCCATTTTTACAGAGTTTTGCTTACTCAAAAGCTTCCATTTTGACCCGTTTCAGGCACAGAAAGGACTTTAAACACACTTATTTTAGTTGAAAAAGTCATAATTCACATCCAACAGTCATTTAGAGTCAAAAGATTAAATGTTAAAATTTCATCATTATAGACCATTTTGGGAACGTTCGACATGTCCGGAGTCATCGTTTTTCATCCGAAAATTGATTTTTTGGACTGTACCAAAAATTATTCAAAATGTCAATTGGATCGTGCCTCATGTTGAATAACCACTTTTTAAACCCTCACAGTGACCAAAATGGCCATTTTTACAGAGTTTTGCTTACTCAAAAGCTTCAATTTTGACCCGTTTCAGGCACAGAAATGACTTTAAACACACTTATTTTGGTTGAAAAAGTCATACTTCACATCCAACAGTCATTTAGAGTCAAAAGATTAAATGTTAAAATTTCATCATTATAGACCATTTTGGGAACGTTCGACATGTCCGGAGTCATCGTTTTTCATCCGAAAATCGATTTTTTGGACTGTACCAAAAATGATTCAAAATGTCAATTGGATCATGCCTCATGTTGAATAACCACTTTTTAAACCCTCACAGTGACCAAAATTGCCATTTTTACAGAGTTTTGCTTACTCAAAAGCTTCAATTTTGACCCGTTTCAGGCACAGAAATGACTTTAAACACACTTATTTTAGTTGAAAAAGTCATAATTCACATCCAACAGTCATTTAGAGTCAAAAGATTAAATGTTAAAATTTCATCATTATAGACCATTTTGGGAACGTTCGACATGTCCGGAGTCATCGTTTTTCATCCGAAAATCGATTTTTTGGACTGTACCAAAAATGATTCAAAATGTCAATTGGATCATGCCTCATGTTGAATAACCACTTTTTAAACCCTCACAGTGACCAAAATTGCCATTTTTACAGAGTTTTGCTTACTCAAAAGCTTCAATTTTGACCCGTTTCAGGCACAGAAATGACTTTAAACACACTTATTTTAGTTGAAAAAGTCATAATTCACATCCAACAGTCATTTAGAGTCAAAAGATTAAATGTTAAAATTCATCATTAAAGACCATTTTGGGAACGTTCGACATGTCCGGAGTCATCGTTTTTCATCCGAAAATCGATTTTTTGGACTGTACCAAAAATGATTCAAAATGTCAATTGGATCGTGCCTCATGTTGAATAACCACTTTTTAAACCCTCACAGTGACCAAAATGGCCATTTTTACAAAGTTTTGCTTACTCAAAAGCTTCAATTTTGACCCGTTTCAGTCACAGAAATGACTTTAAACACACTTATTTTAGTTGAAAAAGTCATAATTCACATCCAACAGTCATTTAGAGTCAAAAGATTAAATGTTAAAATTTCATCATTATAGACCATTTTGGGAACGTTCGACATGTCCGGAGTCATCGTTTTTCATCCGAAAATCGATTTTTTGGACTGTACCAAAAATGATTCAAAATGTCAATTGGATCATGCCTCATGTTGAAAAACCACTTTTTAAACCCTCACAGTGACCAAAATTGCCATTTTTACAGAGTTTTGCTTACTCAAAAGCTTCAATTTTGACCCGTTTCAGGCACAGAAATGACTTTAACCACACTTGTTTTAGTTGAAAAAGTCATAATTCACATCCAACAGTCATTTAGAGTCAAAAGATTAAATGTTAAAATTTCATCATTATAGACCATTTTGGGAACGTTCGACATGTCCGGAGTCATCGTTTTTCATCCGAAAATTGATTTTTTGGACTGTACCAAAAATGATTCAAAATGTCAATTGGATCGTGCCTCATGTTGAATAACCACTTTTTAAACCCTCACAGTGACCAAAATGGCCATTTTTACAGAGTTTTGCTTACTCAAAAGCTTCAATTTTGACCCGTTTCAGGCACAGAAATGACTTTAAACACACTTATTTTAGTTGAAAAAGTCATAATTCACATCCAACAGTCATTTAGAGTCAAAAGATTAAATGTTAAAATTTCATCATTATAGACCATTTTGGGAACGTTCGACATGTCCGGAGTCATCGTTTTTCATCCGAAAATTGATTTTTTGGACTGTACCAAAAATGATTCAAAATGTCAATTGGATCATGCCTCATGTTGAATAACCACTTTTTAAACCCTCACAGTGACCAAAATTGCCATTTTTACAGAGTTTTGTTTACTCAAAAGCTTCAATTTTGACCCGTTTCAGGCACAGAAATGACTTTAAACACACTTATTTTAGTTGAAAAAGTCATAATTCACATCCAACAGTCATTTAGAGTCAAAAGATTAAATGTTAAAATTTCATCATTATAGACCATTTTGGGAACGTTCGACATGTCCGGAGTCATTGTTTTTCATCCGAAAATTGATTTTTTGGACTGTACCAAAAATGATTCAAAATGTCAATTGGATCGTGCCTCATGTTGAATAACCACTTTTTAAACCCTCACAGTGACCAAAATGGCCATTTTTACAGAGTTTTGCTTACTCAAAAGCTTCAATTTTGACCCGTTTCAGTCACAGAAATGACTTTAAACACACTTATTTTAGTTGAAAAAGTCATAATTCACATCCAACAGTCATTTAGAGTCAAAAGATTAAATGTTAAAATTTCATCATTATAGACCATTTTGGGAACGTTCGACATGTCCGGAGTCATCGTTTTTCATCCGAAAATCGATTTTTTGGACTGTACCAAAAATGATTCAAAATGTCAATTGGATCATGCCTCATGTTGAATAACCACTTTTTAAACCCTCACAGTGACCAAAATGGCCATTTTTACAGAGTTTTGCTTACTCAAAAGCTTCAATTTTGACCCGTTTCAGTCACAGAAATGACTTTAAACACACTTATTTTAGTTGAAAAAGTCATAATTCACATCCAACAGTCATTTAGAGTCAAAAGATTAAATGTTAAAATTTCATTATTATAGACCATTTTGGGAACGTTCGACATGTCCGGAGTCATCGTTTTTCATCCGAAAATCGATTTTTTTGGACTGTACCAAAAATGATTCAAAATGTCAATTGGATCATGCCTCATGTTGAATAACCATTTTTTAAACCCTCACAATGACCAAAATTGCCATTTTTACAGAGTTTTGCTTACTCAAAAGCTTCAATTTTGACCCGTTTCAGGCACAGAAATGACTTTAACACACTTATTTTAGTTGAAAAAGTCATAATTCACATCCAACAGTCATTTAGAGTCAAAAGATTAAATGTTAAAATTTCATCATTATAGACCATTTTGGGAACGTTCGACATGTCCGGAGTCATCGTTTTTCATCCGAAAATTGATTTTTTGGACTGTACCAAAAATGATTCAAAATGTCAATTGGATCGTGCCTCATGTTGAATAACCACTTTTTAAACCCTCACAGTGACCAAAATTGCCATTTTTACAGAGTTTTGCTTACTCAAAAGCTTCCATTTTGACCCGTTTCAGGCACAGAAAGGACTTTAAACACACTTATTTTAGTTGAAAAAGTCATAATTCACATCCAACAGTCATTTAGAGTCAAAAGATTAAATGTTAAAATTTCATCATTATAGACCATTTTGGGAACGTTCGACATGTCCGGAGTCATCGTTTTTCATCCGAAAATTGATTTTTTGGACTGTACCAAAAATGATTCAAAATGTCAATTGGATCGTGCCTCATGTTGAATAACCACTTTTTAAACCCTCACAGTGACCAAAATGGCCATTTTTACAGAGTTTTGCTTACTCAAAAGCTTCAATTTTGACCCGTTTCAGGCACAGAAATGACTTTAAACACACTTATTTTGGTTGAAAAAGTCATACTTCACATCCAACAGTCATTTAGAGTCAAAAGATTAAATGTTAAAATTTCATCATTATAGACCATTTTGGGAACGTTCGACATGTCCGGAGTCATCGTTTTTCATCCGAAAATCGATTTTTTGGACTGTACCAAAAATGATTCAAAATGTCAATTGGATCATGCCTCATGTTGAATAACCACTTTTTAAACCCTCACAGTGACCAAAATTGCCATTTTTACAGAGTTTTGCTTACTCAAAAGCTTCAATTTTGACCCGTTTCAGGCACAGAAATGACTTTAAACACACTTATTTTAGTTGAAAAAGTCATAATTCACATCCAACAGTCATTTAGAGTCAAAAGATTAAATGTTAAAATTTCATCATTATAGACCATTTTGGGAACGTTCGACATGTCCGGAGTCATCGTTTTTCATCCGAAAATCGATTTTTTGGACTGTACCAAAAATGATTCAAAATGTCAATTGGATCATGCCTCATGTTGAATAACCACTTTTTAAACCCTCACAGTGACCAAAATTGCCATTTTTACAGAGTTTTGCTTACTCAAAAGCTTCAATTTTGACCCGTTTCAGGCACAGAAATGACTTTAAACACACTTATTTTAGTTGAAAAAGTCATAATTCACATCCAACAGTCATTTAGAGTCAAAAGATTAAATGTTAAAATTCATCATTAAAGACCATTTTGGGAACGTTCGACATGTCCGGAGTCATCGTTTTTCATCCGAAAATCGATTTTTTGGACTGTACCAAAAATGATTCAAAATGTCAATTGGATCGTGCCTCATGTTGAATAACCACTTTTTAAACCCTCACAGTGACCAAAATGGCCATTTTTACAAAGTTTTGCTTACTCAAAAGCTTCAATTTTGACCCGTTTCAGTCACAGAAATGACTTTAAACACACTTATTTTAGTTGAAAAAGTCATAATTCACATCCAACAGTCATTTAGAGTCAAAAGATTAAATGTTAAAATTTCATCATTATAGACCATTTTGGGAACGTTCGACATGTCCGAAGTCATCGTTTTTCATCCGAAAATCGATTTTTTGGACTGTACCAAAAATGATTCAAAATGTCAATTGGATCATGCCTCATGTTGAATAACCACTTTTTAAACCCTCACAGTGACCAAAATTGCAATTTTTACAGAGTTTTGATTACTCAAAAGCTTCAATTTTGACCCGTTTCAGTCACAAAAATTACTTTAAACACACTTATTTTAGTTGAAAAAGTCATAATTCACATCCAACAGTCATTTAGAGTCAAAAGATTAAATGTTAAAATTTCATCATTATAGACCATTTTGGGAACGTTCGACATGTCCGGAGTCATCGTTTTTCATCCGAAAATTGATTTTTTGGACTGTACCAAAAATGATTCAAAATGTCAATTGGATCATGCCTCATGTTGAATAACCACTTTTTAAACCCTCACAGTGACCAAAATTGCCATTTTTACAGAGTTTTGCTTACTCAAAAGCTTCAATTTTGACCCGTTTCAGGCACAGAAATGACTTTAAACACACTTATTTTAGTTGAAAAAGTCATAATTCACATCCAACAGTCATTTAGAGTCAAAAGATTAAATGTTAAAATTTCATCATTATAGACCATTTTGGGAACGTTCGACATGTCCGGAGTCATTGTTTTTCATCCGAAAATTGATTTTTTGGACTGTACCAAAAATGATTCAAAATGTCAATTGGATCGTGCCTCATGTTGAATAACCACTTTTTAAACCCTCACAGTGACCAAAATGGCCATTTTTACAGAGTTTTGCTTACTCAAAAGCTTCAATTTTGACCCGTTTCAGTCACAGAAATGACTTTAAACACACTTATTTTAGTTGAAAAAGTCATAATTCACATCCAACAGTCATTTAGAGTCAAAAGATTAAATGTTAAAATTTCATCATTATAGACCATTTTGGGAACGTTCGACATGTCCGGAGTCATCGTTTTTCATCCGAAAATCGATTTTTTGGACTGTACCAAAAATGATTCAAAATGTCAATTGGATCATGCCTCATGTTGAAAAACCACTTTTTAAACCCTCACAGTGACCAAAATTGCCATTTTTACAGAGTTTTGCTTACTCAAAAGCTTCAATTTTGACCCGTTTCAGGCACAGAAATGACTTTAACCACACTTGTTTTAGTTGAAAAAGTCATAATTCACATCCAACAGTCATTTAGAGTCAAAAGATTAAATGTTAAAATTTCATCATTATAGACCATTTTGGGAACGTTCGACATGTCCAGAGTCATCGTTTTTCATCCGAAAATTGATTTTTTGGACTGTACCAAAAATGATTCAAAATGTCAATTGGATCGTGCCTCATGTTGAATAACCACTTTTTAAACCCTCACAGTGACCAAAATGGCCATTGTTACAGAGTTTTGCTTACTCAAAAGCTTCAATTTTGACCCGTTTCAGGCACAGAAATGACTTTAAACACACTTATTTTAGTTGAAAAAGTCATACTTCACATCCAACAGTCATTTAGAGTCAAAAGATTAAATGTTAAAATTTCATCATTATAGACCATTTTGGGAACGTTCGACATGTCCGGAGTCATCGTTTTTCATCCGAAAATCGATTTTTTGGACTGTACCAAAAATGATTCAAAATCTCAATTGGATCATGCCTCATGTTGAATAACCACTTTTTAAACCCTCACAGTGACCAAAATTGCCATTTTTACATAGTTTTGCTTACTCAAAAGCTTCCATTTTGACCCGTTTCAGGTACAGAAATGACTTTAAACACACTTATTTTAGTTGAAAAAGTCATAATTCACATCCAACAGTCATTTAGAGTCAAAAGATTAAATGTTAAAATTTCATCATTATAGACCATTTTGGGAACGTTCGACATATCCGGAGTCATCGTTTTTCATCTGAAAATCGATTTTTTGGACTGTACCAAAAATGATTCAGAATGTCAATTGGATCGTGCCTCATGTTGAATAACCACTTTTGAAACCCTCACAGTGACCAAAATTGCCATTTTTACAGAGTTTTGCTTACTCAAAAGCTTCAATTTTGACCCGTTTCAGGCACAGAAATGACTTTAAACACACTTATTTTAGTTGAAAAAGTCATACTTCACATCCAACAGTCATTTAGAGTCAAAAGATTAAATGTTAAAATTTCATCATTATAGACCATTTTGGGAACGTTCGACATGTCCGGAGTCATCATTTTTCATCCGAAAATCGATTTTTTGGACTGTACCAAAAATGATTCAAAATGTCAATTGGATCGTGCCTCATGTTGAATAACCACTTTTTAAACCCTCACAGTGACCAAAATGGCCATTTTTACAAAGTTTTGCTTACTCAAAAGCTTCAATTTTGACCCGTTTCAGTCACAGAAATGACTTTAAACACACTTATTTTAGTTGAAAAAGTCATAATTCACATCCAACAGTCATTTAGAGTCAAAAGATTAAATGTTAAAATTTCATCATTATAGACCATTTTGGGAACGTTCGACATGTCCGGAGTCATCGTTTTTCATCCGAAAATCGATTTTTTGGACTGTACCAAAAATGATTCAAAATGTCAATTGGATCATGCCTCATGTTGAATAACCACTTTTTAAACCCTCACAGTGACCAAAATGGCCATTTTTACAGAGTTTTGCTTACTCAAAAGCTTCAATTTTGACCCGTTTCAGGCACAGAAATGACTTTAAACACACTTATTTTAGTTGAAAAAGTCATAATTCACATCCAACAGTCATTTAGAGTCAAAAGATTAAATGTTAAAATTTCATCATTATAGACCATTTTGGGAACGTTCGACATGTCCGGAGTCATCGTTTTTCATCCGAAAATCGATTTTTTGGACTGTACCAAAAATGATTCAAAATGTCAATTGGATCATGCCTCATGTTGAATAACCACTTTTTAAACCCTCACAGTGACCAAAATTGCCATTTTTACAGAGTTTTGATTACTCAAAAGCTTCAATTTTGACCCGTTTCAGTCACAAAAAGTACTTTAAACACACTTATTTTAGTTGAAAAAGTCATAATTCACATCCAACAGTCATTTAGAGTCAAAAGATTAAATGTTAAAATTTCATCATTATAGACCATTTTGGGAACGTTCGACATGTCCGGAGTCATCGTTTTTCATCCGAAAATTGATTTTTTGGAATGTACCAAAAATGATTCAAAATGTCAATTGGATCGTGCCTCGTGTTGAATAACCACTTTTTAAACCCTCACAGTGACCAAAATTGCCATTTTTACAGAGTTTTGCTTACTCAAAAGCTTCAATTTTGACCTGTTTCAGTCACAGAAATGACTTTAAACACACTTATTTTAGTTGAAAAAGTCATACTTCACATCCAACAGTCATTTAGAGTCAAAAGATTAAATGTTAAAATTTCATCATTATAGACCATTTTGGGAACGTTCGACATGTCCGGAGTCATCATTTTTCATCCGAAAATCGATTTTTTGGACGGTACCAAAAATGATTCAAAATGTCAATTGGATCGTGCCTCATGTTGAATAACCACTTTTTAAACCCTCACAGTGACCAAAATGGCCATTTTTACAAAGTTTTGCTTACTCAAAAGCTTCAATTTTGACCCGTTTCAGTCACAGAAATGACTTTAAACACACTTATTTTAGTTGAAAAAGTCATAATTCACATCCAACAGTCATTTAGAGTCAAAAGATTAAATGTTAAAATTTCATCATTATAGACCATTTTGGGAACGTTCGACATGTCCGGAGGTATCGTTTTTCATCCGAAAATCGATTTTTTGGACTGTACCAAAAATGATTCAAAATGTCAATTGGATCATGCCTCATGTTGAATAACCACTTTTTAAACCCTCACAATGACCAAAATTGCCATTTTTACAGAGTTTTGCTTACTCAAAAGCTTCAATTTTGACCCGTTTCAGGCACAGAAATGACTTTAACACACTTATTTTAGTTGAAAAAGTCATAATTCACATCCAACAGTCATTTAGAGTCAAAAGATTAAATGTTAAAATTTCATCATTATAGACCATTTTGGGAACGTTCGACATGTCCGGAGTCATCGTTTTTCATCCGAAAATTGATTTTTTGGACTGTACCAAAAATGATTCAAAATGTCAATTGGATCGTGCCTCATGTTGAATAACCACTTTTTAAACCCTCACAGTGACCAAAATTGCCATTTTTACAGAGTTTTGCTTACTCAAAAGCTTCCATTTTGACCCGTTTCAGGCACAGAAAGGACTTTAAACACACTTATTTTAGTTGAAAAAGTCATAATTCACATCCAACAGTCATTTAGAGTCAAAAGATTAAATGTTAAAATTTCATCATTATAGACCATTTTGGGAACGTTCGACATGTCCGGAGTCATCGTTTTTCATCCGAAAATTGATTTTTTGGACTGTACCAAAAATGATTCAAAATGTCAATTGGATCGTGCCTCATGTTGAATAACCACTTTTTAAACCCTCACAGTGACCAAAATGGCCATTTTTACAGAGTTTTGCTTACTCAAAAGCTTCAATTTTGACCCGTTTCAGGCACAGAAATGACTTTAAACACACTTATTTTGGTTGAAAAAGTCATACTTCACATCCAACAGTCATTTAGAGTCAAAAGATTAAATGTTAAAATTTCATCATTATAGACCATTTTGGGAACGTTCGACATGTCCGGAGTCATCGTTTTTCATCCGAAAATCGATTTTTTGGACTGTACCAAAAATGATTCAAAATGTCAATTGGATCATGCCTCATGTTGAATAACCACTTTTTAAACCCTCACAGTGACCAAAATTGCCATTTTTACAGAGTTTTGCTTACTCAAAAGCTTCAATTTTGACCCGTTTCAGTCACAAAAATGACTTTAAACACACTTATTTTAGTTGAAAAAGTCATAATTCACATCCAACAGTCATTTAGAGTCAAAAGATTAAATGTTAAAATTTCATCATTATAGACCATTTTGGGAACGTTCGACATGTCCGGAGTCATCGTTTTTCATCCGAAAATCGATTTTTTGGACTGTACCAAAAATGATTCAAAATGTCAATTGGATCATGCCTCATGTTGAATAACCACTTTTTAAACCCTCACAGTGACCAAAATTGCCATTTTTACAGAGTTTTGCTTACTCAAAAGCTTCAATTTTGACCCGTTTCAGGCACAGAAATGACTTTAAACACACTTATTTTAGTTGAAAAAGTCATAATTCACATCCAACAGTCATTTAGAGTCAAAAGATTAAATGTTAAAATTCATCATTAAAGACCATTTTGGGAACGTTCGACATGTCCGGAGTCATCGTTTTTCATCCGAAAATCGATTTTTTGGACTGTACCAAAAATGATTCAAAATGTCAATTGGATCGTGCCTCATGTTGAATAACCACTTTTTAAACCCTCACAGTGACCAAAATGGCCATTTTTACAAAGTTTTGCTTACTCAAAAGCTTCAATTTTGACCCGTTTCAGTCACAGAAATGACTTTAAACACACTTATTTTAGTTGAAAAAGTCATAATTCACATCCAACAGTCATTTAGAGTCAAAAGATTAAATGTTAAAATTTCATCATTATAGACCATTTTGGGAACGTTCGACATGTCCGAAGTCATCGTTTTTCATCCGAAAATCGATTTTTTGGACTGTACCAAAAATGATTCAAAATGTCAATTGGATCATGCCTCATGTTGAATAACCACTTTTTAAACCCTCACAGTGACCAAAATTGCAATTTTTACAGAGTTTTGATTACTCAAAAGCTTCAATTTTGACCCGTTTCAGTCACAAAAATTACTTTAAACACACTTATTTTAGTTGAAAAAGTCATAATTCACATCCAACAGTCATTTAGAGTCAAAAGATTAAATGTTAAAATTTCATCATTATAGACCATTTTGGGAACGTTCGACATGTCCGGAGTCATTGTTTTTCATCCGAAAATTGATTTTTTGGACTGTACCAAAAATGATTCAAAATGTCAATTGGATCGTGCCTCATGTTGAATAACCACTTTTTAAACCCTCACAGTGACCAAAATGGCCATTTTTACAGAGTTTTGCTTACTCAAAAGCTTCAATTTTGACCCGTTTCAGTCACAGAAATGACTTTAAACACACTTATTTTAGTTGAAAAAGTCATAATTCACATCCAACAGTCATTTAGAGTCAAAAGATTAAATGTTAAAATTTCATCATTATAGACCATTTTGGGAACGTTCGACATGTCCGGAGTCATCGTTTTTCATCCGAAAATCGATTTTTTGGACTGTACCAAAAATGATTCAAAATGTCAATTGGATCATGCCTCATGTTGAAAAACCACTTTTTAAACCCTCACAGTGACCAAAATTGCCATTTTTACAGAGTTTTGCTTACTCAAAAGCTTCAATTTTGACCCGTTTCAGGCACAGAAATGACTTTAACCACACTTGTTTTAGTTGAAAAAGTCATAATTCACATCCAACAGTCATTTAGAGTCAAAAGATTAAATGTTAAAATTTCATCATTATAGACCATTTTGGGAACGTTCGACATGTCCGGAGTCATCGTTTTTCATCCGAAAATTGATTTTTTGGACTGTACCAAAAATGATTCAAAATGTCAATTGGATCGTGCCTCATGTTGAATAACCACTTTTTAAACCCTCACAGTGACCAAAATGGCCATTTTTACAGAGTTTTGCTTACTCAAAAGCTTCAATTTTGACCCGTTTCAGGCACAGAAATGACTTTAAACACACTTATTTTAGTTGAAAAAGTCATAATTCACATCCAACAGTCATTTAGAGTCAAAAGATTAAATGTTAAAATTTCATCATTATAGACCATTTTGGGAACGTTCGACATGTCCGGAGTCATCGTTTTTCATCCGAAAATTGATTTTTTGGACTGTACCAAAAATGATTCAAAATGTCAATTGGATCATGCCTCATGTTGAATAACCACTTTTTAAACCCTCACAGTGACCAAAATTGCCATTTTTACAGAGTTTTGTTTACTCAAAAGCTTCAATTTTGACCCGTTTCAGGCACAGAAATGACTTTAAACACACTTATTTTAGTTGAAAAAGTCATAATTCACATCCAACAGTCATTTAGAGTCAAAAGATTAAATGTTAAAATTTCATCATTATAGACCATTTTGGGAACGTTCGACATGTCCGGAGTCATTGTTTTTCATCCGAAAATTGATTTTTTGGACTGTACCAAAAATGATTCAAAATGTCAATTGGATCGTGCCTCATGTTGAATAACCACTTTTTAAACCCTCACAGTGACCAAAATGGCCATTTTTACAGAGTTTTGCTTACTCAAAAGCTTCAATTTTGACCCGTTTCAGTCACAGAAATGACTTTAAACACACTTATTTTAGTTGAAAAAGTCATAATTCACATCCAACAGTCATTTAGAGTCAAAAGATTAAATGTTAAAATTTCATCATTATAGACCATTTTGGGAACGTTCGACATGTCCGGAGTCATCGTTTTTCATCCGAAAATCGATTTTTTGGACTGTACCAAAAATGATTCAAAATGTCAATTGGATCATGCCTCATGTTGAATAACCACTTTTTAAACCCTCACAGTGACCAAAATGGCCATTTTTACAGAGTTTTGCTTACTCAAAAGCTTCAATTTTGACCCGTTTCAGTCACAGAAATGACTTTAAACACACTTATTTTAGTTGAAAAAGTCATAATTCACATCCAACAGTCATTTAGAGTCAAAAGATTAAATGTTAAAATTTCATTATTATAGACCATTTTGGGAACGTTCGACATGTCCGGAGTCATCGTTTTTCATCCGAAAATCGATTTTTTTGGACTGTACCAAAAATGATTCAAAATGTCAATTGGATCATGCCTCATGTTGAATAACCATTTTTTAAACCCTCACAATGACCAAAATTGCCATTTTTACAGAGTTTTGCTTACTCAAAAGCTTCAATTTTGACCCGTTTCAGGCACAGAAATGACTTTAACACACTTATTTTAGTTGAAAAAGTCATAATTCACATCCAACAGTCATTTAGAGTCAAAAGATTAAATGTTAAAATTTCATCATTATAGACCATTTTGGGAACGTTCGACATGTCCGGAGTCATCGTTTTTCATCCGAAAATTGATTTTTTGGACTGTACCAAAAATGATTCAAAATGTCAATTGGATCGTGCCTCATGTTGAATAACCACTTTTTAAACCCTCACAGTGACCAAAATTGCCATTTTTACAGAGTTTTGCTTACTCAAAAGCTTCCATTTTGACCCGTTTCAGGCACAGAAAGGACTTTAAACACACTTATTTTAGTTGAAAAAGTCATAATTCACATCCAACAGTCATTTAGAGTCAAAAGATTAAATGTTAAAATTTCATCATTATAGACCATTTTGGGAACGTTCGACATGTCCGGAGTCATCGTTTTTCATCCGAAAATTGATTTTTTGGACTGTACCAAAAATGATTCAAAATGTCAATTGGATCGTGCCTCATGTTGAATAACCACTTTTTAAACCCTCACAGTGACCAAAATGGCCATTTTTACAGAGTTTTGCTTACTCAAAAGCTTCAATTTTGACCCGTTTCAGGCACAGAAATGACTTTAAACACACTTATTTTGGTTGAAAAAGTCATACTTCACATCCAACAGTCATTTAGAGTCAAAAGATTAAATGTTAAAATTTCATCATTATAGACCATTTTGGGAACGTTCGACATGTCCGGAGTCATCGTTTTTCATCCGAAAATCGATTTTTTGGACTGTACCAAAAATGATTCAAAATGTCAATTGGATCATGCCTCATGTTGAATAACCACTTTTTAAACCCTCACAGTGACCAAAATTGCCATTTTTACAGAGTTTTGCTTACTCAAAAGCTTCAATTTTGACCCGTTTCAGGCACAGAAATGACTTTAAACACACTTATTTTAGTTGAAAAAGTCATAATTCACATCCAACAGTCATTTAGAGTCAAAAGATTAAATGTTAAAATTTCATCATTATAGACCATTTTGGGAACGTTCGACATGTCCGGAGTCATCGTTTTTCATCCGAAAATCGATTTTTTGGACTGTACCAAAAATGATTCAAAATGTCAATTGGATCATGCCTCATGTTGAATAACCACTTTTTAAACCCTCACAGTGACCAAAATTGCCATTTTTACAGAGTTTTGCTTACTCAAAAGCTTCAATTTTGACCCGTTTCAGGCACAGAAATGACTTTAAACACACTTATTTTAGTTGAAAAAGTCATAATTCACATCCAACAGTCATTTAGAGTCAAAAGATTAAATGTTAAAATTTCATCATTATAGACCATTTTGGGAACGTTCGACATGTCCGAAGTCATCGTTTTTCATCCGAAAATCGATTTTTTGGACTGTACCAAAAATGATTCAAAATGTCAATTGGATCATGCCTCATGTTGAATAACCACTTTTTAAACCCTCACAGTGACCAAAATTGCAATTTTTACAGAGTTTTGATTACTCAAAAGCTTCAATTTTGACCCGTTTCAGTCACAAAAATTACTTTAAACACACTTATTTTAGTTGAAAAAGTCATAATTCACATCCAACAGTCATTTAGAGTCAAAAGATTAAATGTTAAAATTTCATCATTATAGACCATTTTGGGAACGTTCGACATGTCCGGAGTCATCGTTTTTCATCCGAAAATTGATTTTTTGGACTGTACCAAAAATGATTCAAAATGTCAATTGGATCATGCCTCATGTTGAATAACCACTTTTTAAACCCTCACAGTGACCAAAATTGCCATTTTTACAGAGTTTTGCTTACTCAAAAGCTTCAATTTTGACCCGTTTCAGGCACAGAAATGACTTTAAACACACTTATTTTAGTTGAAAAAGTCATAATTCACATCCAACAGTCATTTAGAGTCAAAAGATTAAATGTTAAAATTTCATCATTATAGACCATTTTGGGAACGTTCGACATGTCCGGAGTCATTGTTTTTCATCCGAAAATTGATTTTTTGGACTGTACCAAAAATGATTCAAAATGTCAATTGGATCGTGCCTCATGTTGAATAACCACTTTTTAAACCCTCACAGTGACCAAAATGGCCATTTTTACAGAGTTTTGCTTACTCAAAAGCTTCAATTTTGACCCGTTTCAGTCACAGAAATGACTTTAAACACACTTATTTTAGTTGAAAAAGTCATAATTCACATCCAACAGTCATTTAGAGTCAAAAGATTAAATGTTAAAATTTCATCATTATAGACCATTTTGGGAACGTTCGACATGTCCGGAGTCATCGTTTTTCATCCGAAAATCGATTTTTTGGACTGTACCAAAAATGATTCAAAATGTCAATTGGATCATGCCTCATGTTGAAAAACCACTTTTTAAACCCTCACAGTGACCAAAATTGCCATTTTTACAGAGTTTTGCTTACTCAAAAGCTTCAATTTTGACCCGTTTCAGGCACAGAAATGACTTTAACCACACTTGTTTTAGTTGAAAAAGTCATAATTCACATCCAACAGTCATTTAGAGTCAAAAGATTAAATGTTAAAATTTCATCATTATAGACCATTTTGGGAACGTTCGACATGTCCAGAGTCATCGTTTTTCATCCGAAAATTGATTTTTTGGACTGTACCAAAAATGATTCAAAATGTCAATTGGATCGTGCCTCATGTTGAATAACCACTTTTTAAACCCTCACAGTGACCAAAATGGCCATTGTTACAGAGTTTTGCTTACTCAAAAGCTTCAATTTTGACCCGTTTCAGGCACAGAAATGACTTTAAACACACTTATTTTAGTTGAAAAAGTCATACTTCACATCCAACAGTCATTTAGAGTCAAAAGATTAAATGTTAAAATTTCATCATTATAGACCATTTTGGGAACGTTCGACATGTCCGGAGTCATCGTTTTTCATCCGAAAATCGATTTTTTGGACTGTACCAAAAATGATTCAAAATCTCAATTGGATCATGCCTCATGTTGAATAACCACTTTTTAAACCCTCACAGTGACCAAAATTGCCATTTTTACATAGTTTTGCTTACTCAAAAGCTTCCATTTTGACCCGTTTCAGGTACAGAAATGACTTTAAACACACTTATTTTAGTTGAAAAAGTCATAATTCACATCCAACAGTCATTTAGAGTCAAAAGATTAAATGTTAAAATTTCATCATTATAGACCATTTTGGGAACGTTCGACATGTCCGGAGTCATCGTTTTTCATCTGAAAATCGATTTTTTGGACTGTACCAAAAATGATTCAGAATGTCAATTGGATCGTGCCTCATGTTGAATAACCACTTTTGAAACCCTCACAGTGACCAAAATTGCCATTTTTACAGAGTTTTGCTTACTCAAAAGCTTCAATTTTGACCCGTTTCAGGCACAGAAATGACTTTAAACACACTTATTTTAGTTGAAAAAGTCATACTTCACATCCAACAGTCATTTAGAGTCAAAAGATTAAATGTTAAAATTTCATCATTATAGACCATTTTGGGAACGTTCGACATGTCCGGAGTCATCATTTTTCATCCGAAAATCGATTTTTTGGACTGTACCAAAAATGATTCAAAATGTCAATTGGATCGTGCCTCATGTTGAATAACCACTTTTTAAACCCTCACAGTGACCAAAATGGCCATTTTTACAAAGTTTTGCTTACTCAAAAGCTTCAATTTTGACCCGTTTCAGTCACAGAAATGACTTTAAACACACTTATTTTAGTTGAAAAAGTCATAATTCACATCCAACAGTCATTTAGAGTCAAAAGATTAAATGTTAAAATTTCATCATTATAGACCATTTTGGGAACGTTCGACATGTCCGGAGTCATCGTTTTTCATCCGAAAATCGATTTTTTGGACTGTACCAAAAATGATTCAAAATGTCAATTGGATCATGCCTCATGTTGAATAACCACTTTTTAAACCCTCACAGTGACCAAAATGGCCATTTTTACAGAGTTTTGCTTACTCAAAAGCTTCAATTTTGACCCGTTTCAGGCACAGAAATGACTTTAAACACACTTATTTTAGTTGAAAAAGTCATAATTCACATCCAACAGTCATTTAGAGTCAAAAGATTAAATGTTAAAATTTCATCATTATAGACCATTTTGGGAACGTTCGACATGTCCGGAGTCATCGTTTTTCATCCGAAAATCGATTTTTTGGACTGTACCAAAAATGATTCAAAATGTCAATTGGATCATGCCTCATGTTGAATAACCACTTTTTAAACCCTCACAGTGACCAAAATTGCCATTTTTACAGAGTTTTGATTACTCAAAAGCTTCAATTTTGACCCGTTTCAGTCACAAAAAGTACTTTAAACACACTTATTTTAGTTGAAAAAGTCATAATTCACATCCAACAGTCATTTAGAGTCAAAAGATTAAATGTTAAAATTTCATCATTATAGACCATTTTGGGAACGTTCGACATGTCCGGAGTCATCGTTTTTCATCCGAAAATTGATTTTTTGGACTGTACCAAAAATGATTCAAAATGTCAATTGGATCATGCCTCATGTTGAATAACCACTTTTTAAACCCTCACAGTGACCAAAATTGCCATTTTTACAGAGTTTTGCTTACTCAAAAGCTTCAATTTTGACCCGTTTCAGGCACAGAAATGACTTTAAACACACTTATTTTAGTTGAAAAAGTCATAATTCACATCCAACAGTCATTTAGAGTCAAAAGATTAAATGTTAAAATTTCATCATTATAGACCATTTTGGGAACGTTCGACATGTCCGGAGTCATTGTTTTTCATCCGAAAATTGATTTTTTGGACTGTACCAAAAATGATTCAAAATGTCAATTGGATCGTGCCTCATGTTGAATAACCACTTTTTAAACCCTCACAGTGACCAAAATGGCCATTTTTACAGAGTTTTGCTTACTCAAAAGCTTCAATTTTGACCCGTTTCAGTCACAGAAATGACTTTAAACACACTTATTTTAGTTGAAAAAGTCATAATTCACATCCAACAGTCATTTAGAGTCAAAAGATTAAATGTTAAAATTTCATCATTATAGACCATTTTGGGAACGTTCGACATGTCCGGAGTCATCGTTTTTCATCCGAAAATCGATTTTTTGGACTGTACCAAAAATGATTCAAAATGTCAATTGGATCGTGCCTCATGTTGAATAACCACTTTTTAAACCCTCACAGTGACCAAAATGGCCATTGTTACAGAGTTTTGCTTACTCAAAAGCTTCAATTTTGACCCGTTTCAGGCACAGAAATGACTTTAAACACACTTATTTTAGTTGAAAAAGTCATACTTCACATCCAACAGTCATTTAGAGTCAAAAGATTAAATGTTAAAATTTCATCATTATAGACCATTTTGGGAACGTTCGACATGTCCGGAGTCATCGTTTTTCATCCGAAAATCGATTTTTTGGACTGTACCAAAAATGATTCAAAATCTCAATTGGATCATGCCTCATGTTGAATAACCACTTTTTAAACCCTCACAGTGACCAAAATTGCCATTTTTACATAGTTTTGCTTACTCAAAAGCTTCCATTTTGACCCGTTTCAGGTACAGAAATGACTTTAAACACACTTATTTTAGTTGAAAAAGTCATAATTCACATCCAACAGTCATTTAGAGTCAAAAGATTAAATGTTAAAATTTCATCATTATAGACCATTTTGGGAACGTTCGACATGTCCGGAGTCATCGTTTTTCATCTGAAAATCGATTTTTTGGACTGTACCAAAAATGATTCAGAATGTCAATTGGATCGTGCCTCATGTTGAATAACCACTTTTGAAACCCTCACAGTGACCAAAATTGCCATTTTTACAGAGTTTTGCTTACTCAAAAGCTTCAATTTTGACCCGTTTCAGGCACAGAAATGACTTTAAATACACTTATTTTAGTTGAAAAAGTCATACTTCACATCCAACAGTCATTTAGAGTCAAAAGATTAAATGTTAAAATTTCATCATTATAGACCATTTTGGGAACGTTCGACATGTCCGGAGTCATCATTTTTCATCCGAAAATCGATTTTTTGGACTGTACCAAAAATGATTCAAAATGTCAATTGGATCGTGCCTCATGTTGAATAACCACTTTTTAAACCCTCACAGTGACCAAAATGGCCATTTTTACAAAGTTTTGCTTACTCAAAAGCTTCAATTTTGACCCGTTTCAGTCACAGAAATGACTTTAAACACACTTATTTTAGTTGAAAAAGTCATAATTCACATCCAACAGTCATTTAGAGTCAAAAGATTAAATGTTAAAATTTCATCATTATAGACCATTTTGGGAACGTTCGACATGTCCGGAGTCATCGTTTTTCATCCGAAAATCGATTTTTTGGACTGTACCAAAAATGATTCAAAATGTCAATTGGATCATGCCTCATGTTGAATAACCACTTTTTAAACCCTCACAGTGACCAAAATGGCCATTTTTACAGAGTTTTGCTTACTCAAAAGCTTCAATTTTGACCCGTTTCAGGCACAGAAATGACTTTAAACACACTTATTTTAGTTGAAAAAGTCATAATTCACATCCAACAGTCATTTAGAGTCAAAAGATTAAATGTTAAAATTTCATCATTATAGACCATTTTGGGAACGTTCGACATGTCCGGAGTCATCGTTTTTCATCCGAAAATCGATTTTTTGGACTGTACCAAAAATGATTCAAAATGTCAATTGGATCATGCCTCATGTTGAATAACCACTTTTTAAACCCTCACAGTGACCAAAATTGCCATTTTTACAGAGTTTTGATTACTCAAAAGCTTCAATTTTGACCCGTTTCAGTCACAAAAAGTACTTTAAACACACTTATTTTAGTTGAAAAAGTCATAATTCACATCCAACAGTCATTTAGAGTCAAAAGATTAAATGTTAAAATTTCATCATTATAGACCATTTTGGGAACGTTCGACATGTCCGGAGTCATCGTTTTTCATCCGAAAATTGATTTTTTGGAATGTACCAAAAATGATTCAAAATGTCAATTGGATCGTGCCTCGTGTTGAATAACCACTTTTTAAACCCTCACAGTGACCAAAATTGCCATTTTTACAGAGTTTTGCTTACTCAAAAGCTTCAATTTTGACCGGTTTCAGTCACAGAAATGACTTTAAACACACTTATTTTAGTTGAAAAAGTCATACTTCACATCCAACAGTCATTTAGAGTCAAAAGATTAAATGTTAAAATTTCATCATTATAGACCATTTTGGGAACGTTCGACATGTCCGGAGTCATCATTTTTCATCCGAAAATCGATTTTTTGGACGGTACCAAAAATGATTCAAAATGTCAATTGGATCGTGCCTCATGTTGAATAACCACTTTTTAAACCCTCACAGTGACCAAAATGGCCATTTTTACAAAGTTTTGCTTACTCAAAAGCTTCAATTTTGACCCGTTTCAGTCACAGAAATGACTTTAAACACACTTATTTTAGTTGAAAAAGTCATAATTCACATCCAACAGTCATTTAGAGTCAAAAGATTAAATGTTAAAATTTCATCATTATAGACCATTTTGGGAACGTTCGACATGTCCGGAGGTATCGTTTTTCATCCGAAAATCGATTTTTTGGACTGTACCAAAAATGATTCAAAATGTCAATTGGATCATGCCTCATGTTGAATAACCACTTTTTAAACCCTCACAGTGACCAAAATTGCCATTTTTACAGAGTTTTGCTAACTCAAAAGCTTCAATTTTGACCCGTTTCAGGCACAGAAATGACTTTAAACACACTTATTTTAGTTGAAAAAGTCATAATTCACATCCAACAGTCATTTAGAGTCAAAAGATTAAATGTTAAAATTTCATCATTATAGACCATTTTGGGAACGTTCGACATGTCCGGAGTCATCGTTTTTCATCCGAAAATCGATTTTTTGGACTGTACCAAAAATGATTCAAAATGTCAATTGGATCATGCCTCATGTTGAATAACCACTTTTTAAACCCTCACAGTGACCAAAATTGCCATTTTTACAGAGTTTTGCTTACTCAAAAGCTTCAATTTTGACCCGTTTCAGGCACAGAAATGACTTTAAACACACTTGTTTTAGTTGAAAAAGTCATAATTCACATCCAACAGTCATTTAGAGTCAAAAGATTAAATGTTAAAATTTCATTATTATAGACCATTTTGGGAACGTTCGACATGTCCGGAGTCATCGTTTTTCATCCGAAAATCGATTTTTTTGGACTGTACCAAAAATGATTCAAAATGTCAATTGGATCATGCCTCATGTTGAATAACCACTTTTTAAACCCTCACAGTGACCAAAATGGCCATTTTTACAAAGTTTTGCTTACTCAAAAGCTTCAATTTTGACCCGTTTCAGTCACAGAAATGACTTTAAACACACTTATTTTAGTTGAAAATTTCATAATTCACATCCAACAGTCATTTAGAGTCAAAAGATTAAATGTTAAAATTTCATCATTATAGACCATTTTGGGAACGTTCGACATGTCCGGAGTCATCGTTTTTCATCCGAAAATCGATTTTTTGGACTGTACCAAAAATGATTCAAAATGTCAATTGGATCATGCCTCATGTTGAATAACCACTTTTTAAACCCTCACAGTGACCAAAATTGCCATTTTTACAGAGTTTTGCTTACTCAAAAGCTTCAATTTTGACCCGTTTCAGGCACAGAAATGACTTTAAACACACTTATTTTAGTGGAAAAAGTCATAATTCACATCCAACAGTCATTTAGAGTCAAAAGATTAAATGTTAAAATTTCATCATTATAGACCATTTTGGGAACGTTCGACATGTCCGAAGTCATCGTTTTTCATCCGAAAATCGATTTTTTGGACTGTACCAAAAATGATTCAAAATGTCAATTGGATCATGCCTCATGTTGAATAACCACTTTTTAAACCCTCACAGTGACCAAAATTGCCATTTTTACAGAGTTTTGATTACTCAAAAGCTTCAATTTTGACCCGTTTCAGTCACAAAAATTACTTTAAACACACTTATTTTAGTTGAAAAAGTCATAATTCACATCCAACAGTCATTTAGAGTCAAAAGATTAAATGTTAAAATTTCATCATTATAGACCATTTTGGGAACGTTCGACATTTCCGGAATCATCGTTTTTCATCCGAAAATTGATTTTTTGGACTGTACCAAAAATGATTCAAAATGTCAATTGGATCATGCCTCATGTTGAATAACCACTTTTTAAACCCTCACAGTGACCAAAATGGCCATTTTTACAGAGTTTTGCTTACTCAAAAGCTTCAATTTTGACCCGTTTCAGGCACAGAAATGACTTTAAACACACTTATTTTAGTTGAAAAAGTCATAATTCACATCCACCAGTCATTTAGAGTCAAAAGATTAAATGTTAAAATTTCATCATTATAGACCATTTTGGGAACGTTCGACATGTCCGGAGTCATCGTTTTTCATCCGAAAATCGATTTTTTGGACTGTACCAAAAATGATTCAAAATGTCAATTGGATCATGCCTCATGTTGAATAACCACTTTTTAAACCCTCACAGTGACCAAAATTGCCATTTTTACAGAGTTTTGATTACTCAAAAGCTTCCATTTTGACCCGTTTCAGTCACAAAAATTACTTTAAACACACTTATTTTAGTTGAAAAGGTCATACTTCACATCCAACAGTTATTTAGAGTCAAAAGATTAAATGTTAAAATTTCATCATTATAGACCATTTTGGGAACGTTCGACATGTCCGGAGTCATCATTTTTCATCCGAAAATCGATTTTTTGGACGGTACCAAAAATGATTCAAAATGTCAATTGGATCGTGCCTCATGTTGAATAACCACTTTTTAAACCCTCACAGTGACCAAAATTGCCATTTTTACAGAGTTTTGATTACTCAAAAGCTTCAATTTTGACCCGTTTCAGTCACAAAAATGACTTTAAACACACTTATTTTAGTTGAAAAAGTCATAATTCACATCCAACAGTCATTTAGAGTCAAAAGATTAAATGTTAAAATTTCATCATTATAGACCATTTTGGGAACGTTCGACATGTCCGGAGTCATTGTTTTTCATCCGAAAATTGATTTTTTGGACTGTACCAAAAATGATTCAAAATGTCAATTGGATCGTGCCTCATGTTGAATAACCACTTTTTAAACCCTCACAGTGACCAAAATGGCCATTTTTACAGAGTTTTGCTTACTCAAAAGCTTCAATTTTGACCCGTTTCAGGCACAGAAATGACGTTAAACACACTTATTTTAGTTGAAAAAGTCATAATTCACATCCAACAGTCATTTAGAGTCAAAAGATTAAATGTTAAAATTTCATCATTATAGACCATTTTGGGAACGTTCGACATGTCCGGAGTCATCGTTTTTCATCCGAAAATCGATTTTTTGGACTGTACCAAAAATGATTCAAAATGTCAATTGGATCATGCCTCATGTTGAATAACCACTTTTTAAACCCTCACAGTGACCAAAATTGCCATTTTTACAGAGTTTTGATTACTCAAAAGCTTCAATTTTGACCCGTTTCAGTCACAAAAATTACTTTAAACACACTTATTTTAGTTAAAAAAGTCATAATTCACATCCAACAGTCATTTAGAGTCAAAAGATTAAATGTTAAAATTTCATCATTATAGACCATTTTGGGAACGTTCGACATGTCCGGAGTCATCGTTTTTCATCCGAAAATTGATTTTTTGGAATGTACCAAAAATGATTCAAAATGTCAATTGGATCGTGCCTCATGTTGAATAACCACTTTTTAAACCCTCACAGTGACCAAAATTGCCATTTTTACAGAGTTTTGCTTACTCAAAAGCTTCAATTTTGACCCGTTTCAGTCACAGAAATGACTTTAAACACACTTATTTTAGTTGAAAAAGTCATACTTCACATCCAACAGTCATTTAGAGTCAAAAGATTAAATGTTAAAATTTCATCATTATAGACCATTTTGGGAACGTTCGACATGTCCGGAGTCATCATTTTTCATCCGAAAATCGATTTTTTGGACGGTACCAAAAATGATTCAAAATGTCAATTGGATCGTGCCTCATGTTGAATAACCACTTTTTAAACCCTCACAGTGACCAAAATTGCCATTTTTACAGAGTTTTGATTACTCAAAAGCTTCAATTTTGACCCGTTTCAGTCACAAAAATGACTTTAAACACACTTATTTTAGTTGAAAAAGTCATAATTCACATCCAACAGTCATTTAGAGTCAAAAGATTAAATGTTAAAATTTCATCATTATAGACCATTTTGGGAACGTTCGACATGTCCGGAGTCATCGTTTTTCATCCGAAAATCGATTTTTTGGACTGTACCAAAAATGATTCAAAATCTCAATTGGATCATGCCTCATGTTGAATAACCACTTTTTAAACCCTCACAGTGACCAAAATTGCCATTTTTACAGAGTTTTGCTTACTCAAAAGCTTCCATTTTGACCCGTTTCAGGCACAGAAATGACTTTAAACACACTTATTTTAGTTGAAAAAGTCATAATTCACATCCAACAGTCATTTAGAGTCAAAAGATTAAATGTTAAAATTTCATCATTATAGACCATTTTGGGAACGTTCGACATGTCCGGAGTCATCGTTTTTCATCTGAAAATCGATTTTTTGGACTGTACCAAAAATGATTCAGAATGTCAATTGGATCGTGCCTCATGTTGAATAACCACTTTTGAAACCCTCACAGTGACCAAAATTGCCATTTTTACAGAGTTTTGCTTACTCAAAAGCTTCAATTTTGACCCGTTTCAGGCACAGAAATGACTTTAAACACACTTATTTTAGTTGAAAAAGTCATACTTCACATCCAACAGTCATTTAGAGTCAAAAGATTAAATGTTAAAATTTCATCATTATAGACCATTTTGGGAACGTTCGACATGTCCGGAGTCATCATTTTTCATCCGAAAATCGATTTTTTGGACTGTACCAAAAATGATTCAAAATGTCAATTGGATCGTGCCTCATGTTGAATAACCACTTTTTAAACCCTCACAGTGACCAAAATGGCCATTTTTACAAAGTTTTGCTTACTCAAAAGCTTCAATTTTGACCCGTTTCAGTCACAGAAATGACTTTAAACACACTTATTTTAGTTGAAAAAGTCATAATTCACATCCAACAGTCATTTAGAGTCAAAAGATTAAATGTTAAAATTTCATCATTATAGACCATTTTGGGAACGTTCGACATGTCCGGAGTCATCGTTTTTCATCCGAAAATCGATTTTTTGGACTGTACCAAAAATGATTCAAAATGTCAATTGGATCATGCCTCATGTTGAATAACCACTTTTTAAACCCTCACAGTGACCAAAATGGCCATTTTTACAGAGTTTTGCTTACTCAAAAGCTTCAATTTTGACCCGTTTCAGGCACAGAAATGACTTTAAACACACTTATTTTAGTTGAAAAAGTCATAATTCACATCCAACAGTCATTTAGAGTCAAAAGATTAAATGTTAAAATTTCATCATTATAGACCATTTTGGGAACGTTCGACATGTCCGGAGTCATCGTTTTTCATCCGAAAATCGATTTTTTGGACTGTACCAAAAATGATTCAAAATGTCAATTGGATCATGCCTCATGTTGAATAACCACTTTTTAAACCCTCACAGTGACCAAAATTGCCATTTTTACAGAGTTTTGATTACTCAAAAGCTTCAATTTTGACCCGTTTCAGTCACAAAAATTACTTTAAACACACTTATTTTAGTTGAAAAAGTCATAATTCACATCCAACAGTCATTTAGAGTCAAAAGATTAAATGTTAAAATTTCATCATTATAGACCATTTTGGGAACGTTCGACATGTCCGGAGTCATCGTTTTTCATCCGAAAATTGATTTTTTGGAATGTACCAAAAATGATTCAAAATGTCAATTGGATCGTGCCTCATGTTGAATAACCACTTTTTAAACCCTCACAGTGACCAAAATTGCCATTTTTACAGAGTTTTGCTTACTCAAAAGCTTCAATTTTGACCCGTTTCAGTCACAGAAATGACTTTAAACACACTTATTTTAGTTGAAAAAGTCATACTTCACATCCAACAGTCATTTAGAGTCAAAAGATTAAATGTTAAAATTTCATCATTATAGACCATTTTGGGAACGTTCGACATGTCCGGAGTCATCATTTTTCATCCGAAAATCGATTTTTTGGACGGTACCAAAAATGATTCAAAATGTCAATTGGATCGTGCCTCATGTTGAATAACCACTTTTTAAACCCTCACAGTGACCAAAATGGCCATTTTTACAAAGTTTTGCTTACTCAAAAGCTTCAATTTTGACCCGTTTCAGTCACAGAAATGACTTTAAACACACTTATTTTAGTTGAAAAAGTCATAATTCACATCCAACAGTCATTTAGAGTCAAAAGATTAAATGTTAAAATTTCATCATTATAGACCATTTTGGGAACGTTCGACATGTCCGGAGGTATCGTTTTTCATCCGAAAATCGATTTTTTGGACTGTACCAAAAATGATTCAAAATGTCAATTGGATCATGCCTCATGTTGAATAACCACTTTTTAAACCCTCACAGTGACCAAAATTGCCATTTTTACAGAGTTTTGCTTACTCAAAAGCTTCAATTTTGACCCGTTTCAGGCACAGAAATGACTTTAAACACACTTATTTTAGTTGAAAAAGTCATAATTCACATCCAACAGTCATTTAGAGTCAAAAGATTAAATGTTAAAATTTCATCATTATAGACCATTTTGGGAACGTTCGACATGTCCGGAGTCATCGTTTTTCATCCGAAAATCGATTTTTTGGACTGTACCAAAAATGATTCAAAATGTCAATTGGATCATGCCTCATGTTGAATAACCACTTTTTAAACCCTCACAGTGACCAAAATTGCCATTTTTACAGAGTTTTACTTACTCAAAAGCTTCAATTTTGACCCGTTTCAGGCACAGAAATGACTTTAAACACACTTGTTTTAGTTGAAAAAGTCATAATTCACATCCAACAGTCATTTAGAGTCAAAAGATTAAATGTTAAAATTTCATTATTATAGACCATTTTGGGAACGTTCGACATGTCCGGAGTCATCGTTTTTCATCCGAAAATCGATTTTTTTGGACTGTACCAAAAATGATTCAAAATGTCAATTGGATCATGCCTCATGTTGAATAACCACTTTTTAAACCCTCACAGTGACCAAAATGGCCATTTTTACAAAGTTTTGCTTACTCAAAAGCTTCAATTTTGACCCGTTTCAGTCACAGAAATGACTTTAAACACACTTATTTTAGTGGAAAAAGTCATAATTCACATCCAACAGTCATTTAGAGTCAAAAGATTAAATGTTAAAATTTCATCATTATAGACCATTTTGGGAACGTTCGACATGTCCGAAGTCATCGTTTTTCATCCGAAAATCGATTTTTTGGACTGTACCAAAAATGATTCAAAATGTCAATTGGATCATGCCTCATGTTGAATAACCACTTTTTAAACCCTCACAGTGACCAAAATTGCCATTTTTACAGAGTTTTGATTACTCAAAAGCTTCAATTTTGACCCGTTTCAGTCACAAAAATTACTTTAAACACACTTATTTTAGTTGAAAAAGTCATAATTCACATCCAACAGTCATTTAGAGTCAAAAGATTAAATGTTAAAATTTCATCATTATAGACCATTTTGGGAACGTTCGACATGTCCGGAGTCATCGTTTTTCATCCGAAAATTGATTTTTTGGACTGTACCAAAAATGATTCAAAATGTCAATTGGATCATGCCTCATGTTGAATAACCACTTTTTAAACCCTCACAGTGACCAAAATTGCCATTTTTACAGAGTTTTGCTTACTCAAAAGCTTCAATTTTGACCCGTTTCAGGCACAGAAATGACTTTAAACACACTTATTTTAGTTGAAAAAGTCATAATTCACATCCAACAGTCATTTAGAGTCAAAAGATTAAATGTTAAAATTTCATCATTATAGACCATTTTGGGAACGTTCGACATGTCCGGAGTCATCGTTTTTCATCCGAAAATCGATTTTTTGGACTGTACCAAAAATGATTCAAAATGTCAATTGGATCATGCCTCATGTTGAATAACCACTTTTTAAACCCTCACAGTGACCAAAATTGCCATTTTTACAGAGTTTTGATTACTCAAAAGCTTCAATTTTGACCCGTTTCAGTCACAAAAATTACTTTAAACACACTTATTTTAGTTGAAAGAAGTCATAATTCACATCCAACAGTCATTTAGAGTCAAAAGATTAAATGTTAAAATTTCATCATTATAGACCATTTTGGGAACGTTCGACATGTCCGGAGTCATCGTTTTTCATCCGAAAATTGATTTTTTGGAATATACCAAAAATTATTCAAAATGTCAATTGGATCGTGCCTCATGTTGAATAACCACTTTTTAAACCCTCACAGTGACCAAAATTGCCATTTTTACAGAGTTTTGCTTACTCAAAGGCTTCAATTTTGACCCGTTTCAGTCACAGAAATGACTTTAAACACACTTATTTTAGTTGAAAAGGTCATACTTCACATCCAACAGTCATTTAGAGTCAAAAGATTAAATGTTAAAATTTCATCATTATAGACCATTTTGGGAACGTTCGACATGTCCGAAATCATCATTTTTCATCCGAAAATCGATTTTTTGGACGGTACCAAAAATGATTCAAAATGTCAATTGGATCGTGCCTCATGTTGAATAACCACTTTTTAAACCCTCACAGTGACCAAAATTGCCATTTTTACAGAGTTTTGATTACTCAAAAGCTTCAATTTTGACCCGTTTCAGTCACAAAAATGACTTTAAACACACTTATTTTAGTTGAAAAAGTCATAATTCACATCCAACAGTCATTTAGAGTCAAAAGATTAAATGTTAAAATTTCATCATTATAGACCATTTTGGGAACGTTCGACATGTCCGGAGTCATTGTTTTTCATCCGAAAATTGATTTTTTGGACTGTACCAAAAATGATTCAAAATGTCAATTGGATCGTGCCTCATGTTGAATAAGAACTTTTTAAACCCTCACAGTGACCAAAATTGCCATTTTTACAGAGTTTTGATTACTCAAAAGCTTCAATTTTGACCCGTTTCAGTCACAAAAATTACTTTAAACACACTTATTTTAGTTGAAAAAGTCATAATTCACATCCAACAGTCATTTAGAGTCAAAAGATTAAATGTTAAAATTTCATCATTATAGACCATTTTGGGAACGTTCGACATGTCCGGAGTCATCGTTTTTCATCCGAAAATTGATTTTTTGGAATGTACCAAAAGTGATTCAAAATGTCAATTGGATCGTGCCTCATGTTGAATAACCACTTTTTAAACCCTCACAGTGACCAAAATTGCCATTTTTACAGAGTTTTGCTTACTCAAAAGCTTCAATTTTGACCCGTTTCAGTCACAGAAATGACTTTAAACACACTTATTTTAGTTGAAAAAGTCATACTTCACATCCAACAGTCATTTAGAGTCAAAAGATTAAATGTTAAAATTTCATCATTATAGACCATTTTGGGAACGTTCGACATGTCCGGAGTCATCATTTTTCATCCGAAAATCGATTTTTTGGACGGTACCAAAAATGATTCAAAATGTCAATTGGATCGTGCCTCATGTTGAATAACCACTTTTTAAACCCTCACAGTGACCAAAATTGCCATTTTTACAGAGTTTTGATTACTCAAAAGCTTCAATTTTGACCCGTTTCAGTCACAAAAATGACTTTAAACACACTTATTTTAGTTGAAAAAGTCATAATTCACATCCAACAGTCATTTAGAATCAAAAGATTAAATGTTAAAATTTCATCATTATAGACCATTTTGGGAACGTTCGACATGTCCGGAGTCATCGTTTTTCATCCGAAAATCGATTTTTTGGACGGTACCAAAAATGATTCAAAATGTCAATTGGATCGTGCCTCATGTTGAATAACCACTTTTTAAACCCTCACAGTGACCAAAATGGCCATTTTTACAAAGTTTTGCTTACTCAAAAGCTTCAATTTTGACCCGTTTCAGTCACAGAAATGACTTTAAACACACTTATTTTAGTTGAAAAAGTCATAATTCACATCCAACAGTCATTTAGAGTCAAAAGATTAAATGTTAAAATTTCATAATTATAGACCATTTTGGGAACGTTCGACATGTCCGGAGTCATCGTTTTTCATCCGAAAATCGATTTTTTGGACTGTACCAAAAATGATTCAAAATGTCAATTGGATCATGCCTCATGTTGAATAACCACTTTTTAAACCCTCACAGTGACCAAAATTGCCATTTTTACAGAGTTTTGCTTACTCAAAAGCTTCAATTTTGACCCGTTTCAGGCACAGAAATGACTTTAAACACACTTATTTTAGTTGAAAAAGTCATAATTCACATCCAACAGTCATTTAGAGTCAAAAGATTAAATGTTAAAATTTCATCATTATAGACCATTTTGGGAACGTTCGACATGTCCGGAGTCATCGTTTTTCATCCGAAAATCGATTTTTTGGACTGTACCAAAAATGATTCAAAATGTCAATTGGATCGTGCCTCATGTTGAATAACCACTTTTTAAACCCTCACAGTGACCAAAATTGCCATTTTTACAGAGTTTTGATTACTCAAAAGCTTCAATTTTGACCCGTTTCAGTCACAGAAATGACTTTAAACACACTTATTTTAGTTGAAAAAGTCATAATTCACATCCAACAGTCATTTAGAGTCAAAAGATTAAATGTTAAAATTTCATCATTATAGACCATTTTGGGAACGTTCAACATGTCCGGAGTCATCGTTTTTCATCCGAAAATTGATTTTTTGGAATGTACCAAAAATGATTCAAAATGTCAATTGGATCGTGCCTCATGTTGAATAACCACTTTTTAAACCCTCACAGTGACCAAAATTGCCATTTTTACAGAGTTTTGCTTACTCAAAAGCTTCAATTTTGACCCGTTTCAGTCACAGAAATGACTTTAAACACACTTATTTTAGTTGAAAAAGTCATACTTCACATCCAACAGTCATTTAGAGTCAAAAGATTAAATGTTAAAATTTCATCATTATAGACCATTTTGGGAACGTTCGACATGTCCGGAGTCATCATTTTTCATCCGAAAATCGATTTTTTGGACGGTACCAAAAATGATTCAAAATGTCAATTGGATCGTGCCTCATGTTGAATAACCACTTTTTAAACCCTCACAGTGACCAAAATTGCCATTTTTACAGAGTTTTGATTACTCAAAAGCTTCAATTTTGACCCGTTTCAGTCACAAAAATGACTTTAAACACACTTATTTTAGTTGAAAAAGTCATAATTCACATCCAACAGTCATTTAGAGTCAAAAGATTAAATGTTAAAATTTCATCATTATAGACCATTTTGGGAACGTTCGACATGTCCGGAGTCATCGTTTTTCATCCGAAAATCGATTTTTTGGACGGTACCAAAAATGATTCAAAATGTCAATTGGATCGTGCCTCATGTTGAATAACCACTTTTTAAACCCTCACAGTGACCAAAATTGCCATTTTTACAGAGTTTTGCTTACTCAAAAGCTTCAATTTTGACCCGTTTCAGTCACAGAAATGACTTTAAACACACTTATTTTAGTTGAAAAAGTCATACTTCACATCCAACAGTCATTTAGAGTCAAAAGATTAAATGTTAAAATTTCATCATTATAGACCATTTTGGGAACGTTCGACATGTCCGGAGTCATCGTTTTTCATCCGAAAATCGATTTTTTGGACTGTACCAAAAATGATTCAAAATGTCAATTGGATCATGCCTCATGTTGAATAACCACTTTTTAAACCCTCACAGTGACCAAAATTGCCATTTTTACAGAGTTTTGCTTACTCAAAAGCTTCAATTTTGACCCGTTTCAGGCACAGAAATGACTTTAAACACACTTATTTTAGTTGAAAAAGTCATAATTCACATCCAACAGTCATTTAGAGTCAAAAGATTAAATGTTAAAATTTCATCATTATAGACCATTTTGGGAACGTTCGACATGTCCGGAGTCATCGTTTTTCATCCGAAAATCGATTTTTTGGACTGTACCAAAAATGATTCAAAATGTCAATTGGATCGTGCCTCATGTTGAATAACCACTTTTTAAACCCTCACAGTGACCAAAATTGCCATTTTTACAGAGTTTTGCTTACTCAAAAGCTTCAATTTTGACCCGTTTCAGTCACAGAAATGACTTTAAACACACTTATTTTAGTTGAAAAAGTCATACTTCACATCCAACAGTCATTTAGAGTCAAAAGATTAAATGTTAAAATTTCATCATTATAGACCATTTTGGGAACGTTCGACATGTCCGGAGTCATCATTTTTCATCCGAAAATCGATTTTTTGGACGGTACCAAAAATGATTCAAAATGTCAATTGGATCGTGCCTCATGTTGAATAACCACTTTTTAAACCCTCACAGTGACCAAAATTGCCATTTTTACAGAGTTTTGATTACTCAAAAGCTTCAATTTTGACCCGTTTCAGTCACAAAAATGACTTTAAACACACTTATTTTAGTTGAAAAAGTCATAATTCACATCCAACAGTCATTTAGAGTCAAAAGATTAAATGTTAAAATTTCATCATTATAGACCATTTTGGGAACGTTCGACATGTCCGGAGTCATCGTTTTTCATCCGAAAATCGATTTTTTGGACGGTACCAAAAATGATTCAAAATGTCAATTGGATCGTGCCTCATGTTGAATAACCACTTTTTAAACCCTCACAGTGACCAAAATTGCCATTTTTACAGAGTTTTGCTTACTCAAAAGCTTCAATTTTGACCCGTGTCAGTCACAGAAATGACTTTAAACACACTTATTTTAGTTGAAAAAGTCATACTTCACATCCAACAGTCATTTAGAGTCAAAAGATTAAATGTTAAAATTTCATCATTATAGACCATTTTGGGAACGTTCGACATGTCCGGAGTCATCGTTTTTCATCCGAAAATCGATTTTTTGGACTGTACCAAAAATGATTCAAAATGTCAATTGGATCATGCCTCATGTTGAATAACCACTTTTTAAACCCTCACAGTGACCAAAATTGCCATTTTTACAGAGTTTTGCTTACTCAAAAGCTTCAATTTTGACCCGTTTCAGGCACAGAAATGACTTTAAACACACTTATTTTAGTTGAAAAAGTCATAATTCACATCCAACAGTCATTTAGAGTCAAAAGATTAAATGTTAAAATTTCATCATTATAGACCATTTTGGGAACGTTCGACATGTCCGGAGTCATCGTTTTTCATCCGAAAATCGATTTTTTGGACTGTACCAAAAATGATTCAAAATGTCAATTGGATCGTGCCTCATGTTGAATAACCACTTTTTAAACCCTCACAGTGACCAAAATTGCCATTTTTACAGAGTTTTGATTACTCAAAAGCTTCAATTTTGACCCGTTTCAGTCACAGAAATGACTTTAAACACACTTATTTTAGTTGAAAAAGTCATAATTCACATCCAACAGTCATTTAGAGTCAAAAGATTAAATGTTAAAATTTCATCATTATAGACCATTTTGGGAACGTTCAACATGTCCGGAGTCATCGTTTTTCATCCGAAAATTGATTTTTTGGACTGTACCAAAAATGATTCAAAATGTCAATTGGATCATGCCTCATGTTGAATAACCACTTTTTAAACCCTCACAGTGACCAAAATTGCCATTTTTACAGAGTTTTGTTTACTCAAAAGCTTCAATTTTGACCCGTTTCAGGCGCAGAAATGACTTTAAACACACTTATTTTAGTTGAAAAAGTCATAATTCACATCCAACAGTCATTTAGAGTCAAAAGATTAAATGTTAAAATTTCATCATTATAGACCATTTTGGGAACGTTCGACATGTCCGGAGTCATTGTTTTTCATCCGAAAATTGATTTTTTGGACTGTACCAAAAATGATTCAAAATGTCAATTGGATCGTGCCTCATGTTGAATAACCACTTTTTAAACCCTCACAGTGACCAAAATGGCCATTTTTACAGAGTTTTGCTTACTCAAAAGCTTCAATTTTGACCCGTTTCAGTCACAGAAATGACTTTAAACACACTTATTTTAGTTGAAAAAGTCATAATTCACATCCAACAGTCATTTAGAGTCAAAAGATTAAATGTTAAAATTTCATCATTATAGACAATTTTGGGAACGTTCGACATGTCCGGAGTCATCGTTTTTCATCCGAAAATCGATTTTTTGGACTGTACCAAAAATGATTCAAAATGTCAATTGGATCATGCCTCATGTTGAATAACCACTTTTTAAACCCTCACAGTGACCAAAATTGCCATTTTTACAGAGTTTTGCTTACTCAAAAGCTTCAATTTTGACCCGTTTCAGGCACAGAAATGACTTTAAACACACTTGTTTTAGTTGAAAAAGTCATAATTCACATCCAACAGTCATTTAGAGTCAAAAGATTAAATGTTAAAATTTCATTATTATAGACCATTTTGGGAACGTTCGACATGTCCGGAGTCATCGTTTTTCATCCGAAAATCGATTTTTTTGGACTGTACCAAAAATGATTCAAAATGTCAATTGGATAATGCCTCATGTTGAATAACCACTTTTTAAACCCTCACAGTGACCAAAATTGCCATTTTTACAGAGTTTTGCTTACTCAAAAGCTTCAATTTTGACCCGTTTCAGGCACAGAAATGACTTTAACACACTTATTTTAGTTGAAAAAGTCATAATTCACATCCAACAGTCATTTAGAGTCAAAAGATTAAATGTTAAAATTCATCATTAAAGACCATTTTGGGAACGTTCGACATGTCCGGAGTCATCGTTTTTCATCCGAAAATTGATTTTTTGGACTGTACCAAAAATGATTCAAAATGTCAATTGGATCGTGCCTCATGTTGAATAACCACTTTTTAAACCCTCACAGTGACCAAAATGGCCATTTTTACAGAGTTTTGCTTACTCAAAAGCTTCAATTTTGACCCGTTTCAGGCACAGAAATGACTTTAAACACACTTATTTTGGTTGAAAAGGTCATACTTCACATCCAACAGTCATTTAGAGTCAAAAGATTAAATGTTAAAATTTCATCATTATAGACCATTTTGGGAACGTTCGACATGTCCGGAGTCATCGTTTTTCATCCGAAAATCGATTTTTTGGACTGTACCAAAAATGATTCAAAATGTCAATTGGATCATGCCTCATGTTGAATAACCACTTTTTAAACCCTCACAGTGACCAAAATGGCCATTTTTACAGAGTTTTGCTTACTCAAAAGCTTCAATTTTGACCCGTTTCAGGCACAGAAATGACTTTAAACACACTTATTTTAGTTGAAAAAGTCATAATTCACATCCAACAGTCATTTAGAGTCAAAAGATTAAATGTTAAAATTTCATCATTATAGACCATTTTGGGAACGTTCGACATGTCCGGAGTCATCGTTTTTCATCCGAAAATCGATTTTTTGGACTGTACCAAAAATGATTCAAAATGTCAATTGGATCATGCCTCATGTTGAATAACCACTTTTTAAACCCTCACAGTGACCAAAATTGCCATTTTTACAGAGTTTTGATTACTCAAAAGCTTCAATTTTGACCCGTTTCAGTCACAAAAATTACTTTAAACACACTTATTTTAGTTGAAAAAGTCATAATTCACATCCAACAGTCATTTAGAGTCAAAAGATTAAATGTTAAAATTTCATCATTATAGACCATTTTGGGAACGTTCGACATGTCCGGAGTCATCGTTTTTCATCCGAAAATTGATTTTTTGGAATGTACCAAAAATGATTCAAAATGTCAATTGGATCGTGCCTCATGTTGAATAACCACTTTTTAAACCCTCACAGTGACCAAAATGGCCATTTTTACAAAGTTTTGCTTACTCAAAAGCTTCAATTTTGACCCGTTTCAGTCACAGAAATGACTTTAAACACACTTATTTTAGTTGAAAAAGTCATAATTCACATCCAACAGTCATTTAGAGTCAAAAGATTAAATGTTAAAATTTCATCATTATAGACCATTTTGGGAACGTTCGACATGTCCGGAGGTATCGTTTTTCATCCGAAAATCGATTTTTTGGACTGTACCAAAAATGATTCAAAATGTCAATTGGATCATGCCTCATGTTGAATAACCACTTTTTAAACCCTCACAGTGACCAAAATTGCCATTTTTACAGAGTTTTGCTTACTCAAAAGCTTCAATTTTGACCCGTTTCAGGCACAGAAATGACTTTAAACACACTTATTTTAGTTGAAAAAGTCATAATTCACATCCAACAGTCATTTAGAGTCAAAAGATTAAATGTTAAAATTTCATCATTATAGACCATTTTGGGAACGTTCGACATGTCCGGAGTCATCGTTTTTCATCCGAAAATCGATTTTTTGGACTGTACCAAAAATGATTCAAAATGTCAATTGGATCATGCCTCATGTTGAATAACCACTTTTTAAACCCTCACAGTGACCAAAATTGCCATTTTTACAGAGTTTTACTTACTCAAAAGCTTCAATTTTGACCCGTTTCAGGCACAGAAATGACTTTAAACACACTTGTTTTAGTTGAAAAAGTCATAATTCACATCCAACAGTCATTTAGAGTCAAAAGATTAAATGTTAAAATTTCATTATTATAGACCATTTTGGGAACGTTCGACATGTCCGGAGTCATCGTTTTTCATCCGAAAATCGATTTTTTTGGACTGTACCAAAAATGATTCAAAATGTCAATTGGATCATGCCTCATGTTGAATAACCACTTTTTAAACCCTCACAGTGACCAAAATGGCCATTTTTACAAAGTTTTGCTTACTCAAAAGCTTCAATTTTGACCCGTTTCAGTCACAGAAATGACTTTAAACACACTTATTTTAGTGGAAAAAGTCATAATTCACATCCAACAGTCATTTAGAGTCAAAAGATTAAATGTTAAAATTTCATCATTATAGACCATTTTGGGAACGTTCGACATGTCCGAAGTCATCGTTTTTCATCCGAAAATCGATTTTTTGGACTGTACCAAAAATGATTCAAAATGTCAATTGGATCATGCCTCATGTTGAATAACCACTTTTTAAACCCTCACAGTGACCAAAATTGCCATTTTTACAGAGTTTTGATTACTCAAAAGCTTCAATTTTGACCCGTTTCAGTCACAAAAATTACTTTAAACACACTTATTTTAGTTGAAAAAGTCATAATTCACATCCAACAGTCATTTAGAGTCAAAAGATTAAATGTTAAAATTTCATCATTATAGACCATTTTGGGAACGTTCGACATGTCCGGAGTCATCGTTTTTCATCCGAAAATTGATTTTTTGGACTGTACCAAAAATGATTCAAAATGTCAATTGGATCATGCCTCATGTTGAATAACCACTTTTTAAACCCTCACAGTGACCAAAATTGCCATTTTTACAGAGTTTTGCTTACTCAAAAGCTTCAATTTTGACCCGTTTCAGGCACAGAAATGACTTTAAACACACTTATTTTAGTTGAAAAAGTCATAATTCACATCCAACAGTCATTTAGAGTCAAAAGATTAAATGTTAAAATTTCATCATTATAGACCATTTTGGGAACGTTCGACATGTCCGGAGTCATCGTTTTTCATCCGAAAATCGATTTTTTGGACTGTACCAAAAATGATTCAAAATGTCAATTGGATCATGCCTCATGTTGAATAACCACTTTTTAAACCCTCACAGTGACCAAAATTGCCATTTTTACAGAGTTTTGATTACTCAAAAGCTTCAATTTTGACCCGTTTCAGTCACAAAAATTACTTTAAACACACTTATTTTAGTTGAAAGAAGTCATAATTCACATCCAACAGTCATTTAGAGTCAAAAGATTAAATGTTAAAATTTCATCATTATAGACCATTTTGGGAACGTTCGACATGTCCGGAGTCATCGTTTTTCATCCGAAAATTGATTTTTTGGAATATACCAAAAATTATTCAAAATGTCAATTGGATCGTGCCTCATGTTGAATAACCACTTTTTAAACCCTCACAGTGACCAAAATTGCCATTTTTACAGAGTTTTGCTTACTCAAAGGCTTCAATTTTGACCCGTTTCAGTCACAGAAATGACTTTAAACACACTTATTTTAGTTGAAAAGGTCATACTTCACATCCAACAGTCATTTAGAGTCAAAAGATTAAATGTTAAAATTTCATCATTATAGACCATTTTGGGAACGTTCGACATGTCCGAAATCATCATTTTTCATCCGAAAATCGATTTTTTGGACGGTACCAAAAATGATTCAAAATGTCAATTGGATCGTGCCTCATGTTGAATAACCACTTTTTAAACCCTCACAGTGACCAAAATTGCCATTTTTACAGAGTTTTGATTACTCAAAAGCTTCAATTTTGACCCGTTTCAGTCACAAAAATGACTTTAAACACACTTATTTTAGTTGAAAAAGTCATAATTCACATCCAACAGTCATTTAGAGTCAAAAGATTAAATGTTAAAATTTCATCATTATAGACCATTTTGGGAACGTTCGACATGTCCGGAGTCATTGTTTTTCATCCGAAAATTGATTTTTTGGACTGTACCAAAAATGATTCAAAATGTCAATTGGATCGTGCCTCATGTTGAATAACCACTTTTTAAACCCTCACAGTGACCAAAATGGCCATTTTTACAGAGTTTTGCTTACTCAAAAGCTTCAATTTTGACCCGTTTCAGGCACAGAAATGACTTTAAACACACTTATTTTAGTTGAAAAAGTCATAATTCACATCCAACAGTCATTTAGAGTCAAAAGATTAAATGTTAAAATTTCATCATTATAGACCATTTTGGGAACGTTCGACATGTCCGGAGTCATCGTTTTTCATCCGAAAATCGATTTTTTGGACTGTACCAAAAATGATTCAAAATGTCAATTGGATCATGCCTCATGTTGAATAACCACTTTTTAAACCCTCACAGTGACCAAAATTGCCATTTTTACAGAGTTTTGATTACTCAAAAGCTTCAATTTTGACCCGTTTCAGTCACAAAAATTACTTTAAACACACTTATTTTAGTTGAAAAAGTCATAATTCACATCCAACAGTCATTTAGAGTCAAAAGATTAAATGTTAAAATTTCATCATTATAGACCATTTTGGGAACGTTCGACATGTCCGGAGTCATCGTTTTTCATCCGAAAATTGATTTTTTGGAATGTACCAAAAGTGATTCAAAATGTCAATTGGATCGTGCCTCATGTTGAATAACCACTTTTTAAACCCTCACAGTGACCAAAATTGCCATTTTTACAGAGTTTTGCTTACTCAAAAGCTTCAATTTTGACCCGTTTCAGTCACAGAAATGACTTTAAACACACTTATTTTAGTTGAAAAAGTCATACTTCACATCCAACAGTCATTTAGAGTCAAAAGATTAAATGTTAAAATTTCATCATTATAGACCATTTTGGGAACGTTCGACATGTCCGGAGTCATCATTTTTCATCCGAAAATCGATTTTTTGGACGGTACCAAAAATGATTCAAAATGTCAATTGGATCGTGCCTCATGTTGAATAACCACTTTTTAAACCCTCACAGTGACCAAAATTGCCATTTTTACAGAGTTTTGATTACTCAAAAGCTTCAATTTTGACCCGTTTCAGTCACAAAAATGACTTTAAACACACTTATTTTAGTTGAAAAAGTCATAATTCACATCCAACAGTCATTTAGAATCAAAAGATTAAATGTTAAAATTTCATCATTATAGACCATTTTGGGAACGTTCGACATGTCCGGAGTCATCGTTTTTCATCCGAAAATCGATTTTTTGGACGGTACCAAAAATGATTCAAAATGTCAATTGGATCGTGCCTCATGTTGAATAACCACTTTTTAAACCCTCACAGTGACCAAAATGGCCATTTTTACAAAGTTTTGCTTACTCAAAAGGTTCAATTTTGACCCGTTTCAGTCACAGAAATGACTTTAAACACACTTATTTTAGTTGAAAAAGTCATAATTCACATCCAACAGTCATTTAGAGTCAAAAGATTAAATGTTAAAATTTCATAATTATAGACCATTTTGGGAACGTTCGACATGTCCGGAGTCATCGTTTTTCATCCGAAAATCGATTTTTTGGACTGTACCAAAAATGATTCAAAATGTCAATTGGATCATGCCTCATGTTGAATAACCACTTTTTAAACCCTCACAGTGACCAAAATTGCCATTTTTACAGAGTTTTGCTTACTCAAAAGCTTCAATTTTGACCCGTTTCAGGCACAGAAATGACTTTAAACACACTTATTTTAGTTGAAAAAGTCATAATTCACATCCAACAGTCATTTAGAGTCAAAAGATTAAATGTTAAAATTTCATCATTATAGACCATTTTGGGAACGTTCGACATGTCCGGAGTCATCGTTTTTCATCCGAAAATCGATTTTTTGGACTGTACCAAAAATGATTCAAAATGTCAATTGGATCGTGCCTCATGTTGAATAACCACTTTTTAAACCCTCACAGTGACCAAAATTGCCATTTTTACAGAGTTTTGATTACTCAAAAGCTTCAATTTTGACCCGTTTCAGTCACAGAAATGACTTTAAACACACTTATTTTAGTTGAAAAAGTCATAATTCACATCCAACAGTCATTTAGAGTCAAAAGATTAAATGTTAAAATTTCATCATTATAGACCATTTTGGGAACGTTCAACATGTCCGGAGTCATCGTTTTTCATCCGAAAATTGATTTTTTGGAATGTACCAAAAATGATTCAAAATGTCAATTGGATCGTGCCTCATGTTGAATAACCACTTTTTAAACCCTCACAGTGACCAAAATTGCCATTTTTACAGAGTTTTGCTTACTCAAAAGCTTCAATTTTGACCCGTTTCAGTCACAGAAATGACTTTAAACACACTTATTTTAGTTGAAAAAGTCATACTTCACATCCAACAGTCATTTAGAGTCAAAAGATTAAATGTTAAAATTTCATCATTATAGACCATTTTGGGAACGTTCGACATGTCCGGAGTCATCATTTTTCATCCGAAAATCGATTTTTTGGACGGTACCAAAAATGATTCAAAATGTCAATTGGATCGTGCCTCATGTTGAATAACCACTTTTTAAACCCTCACAGTGACCAAAATTGCCATTTTTACAGAGTTTTGATTACTCAAAAGCTTCAATTTTGACCCGTTTCAGTCACAAAAATGACTTTAAACACACTTATTTTAGTTGAAAAAGTCATAATTCACATCCAACAGTCATTTAGAGTCAAAAGATTAAATGTTAAAATTTCATCATTATAGACCATTTTGGGAACGTTCGACATGTCCGGAGTCATCGTTTTTCATCCGAAAATCGATTTTTTGGACGGTACCAAAAATGATTCAAAATGTCAATTGGATCGTGCCTCATGTTGAATAACCACTTTTTAAACCCTCACAGTGACCAAAATGGCCATTTTTACAAAGTTTTGCTTACTCAAAAGCTTCAATTTTGACCCGTTTCAGTCACAGAAATGACTTTAAACACACTTATTTTAGTTGAAAAAGTCATAATTCACATCCAACAGTCATTTAGAGTCAAAAGATTAAATGTTAAAATTTCATCATTATAGACCATTTTGGGAACGTTCGACATGTCCGGAGTCATCGTTTTTCATCCGAAAATCGATTTTTTGGACTGTACCAAAAATGATTCAAAATGTCAATTGGATCATGCCTCATGTTGAATAACCACTTTTTAAACCCTCACAGTGACCAAAATTGCCATTTTTACAGAGTTTTGCTTACTCAAAAGCTTCAATTTTGACCCGTTTCAGGCACAGAAATGACTTTAAACACACTTATTTTAGTTGAAAAAGTCATAATTCACATCCAACAGTCATTTAGAGTCAAAAGATTAAATGTTAAAATTTCATCATTATAGACCATTTTGGGAACGTTCGACATGTCCGGAGTCATCGTTTTTCATCCGAAAATCGATTTTTTGGACTGTACCAAAAATGATTCAAAATGTCAATTGGATCGTGCCTCATGTTGAATAACCACTTTTTAAACCCTCACAGTGACCAAAATTGCCATTTTTACAGAGTTTTGATTACTCAAAAGCTTCAATTTTGACCCGTTTCAGTCACAGAAATGACTTTAAACACACTTATTTTAGTTGAAAAAGTCATAATTCACATCCAACAGTCATTTAGAGTCAAAAGATTAAATGTTAAAATTTCATCATTATAGACCATTTTGGGAACGTTCAACATGTCCGGAGTCATCGTTTTTATCCGAAAATTGATTTTTTGGACTGTACCAAAAATGATTCAAAATGTCAATTGGATCATGCCTCATGTTGAATAACCACTTTTTAAACCCTCACAGTGACCAAAATTGCCATTTTTACAGAGTTTTGTTTACTCAAAAGCTTCAATTTTGACCCGTTTCAGGCGCAGAAATGACTTTAAACACACTTATTTTAGTTGAAAAAGTCATAATTCACATCCAACAGTCATTTAGAGTCAAAAGATTAAATGTTAAAATTTCATCATTATAGACCATTTTGGGAACGTTCGACATGTCCGGAGTCATTGTTTTTCATCCGAAAATTGATTTTTTGGACTGTACCAAAAATGATTCAAAATGTCAATTGGATCGTGCCTCATGTTGAATAACCACTTTTTAAACCCTCACAGTGACCAAAATGGCCATTTTTACAGAGTTTTGCTTACTCAAAAGCTTCAATTTTGACCCGTTTCAGTCACAAAAATTACTTTAAACACACTTATTTTAGTTGAAAAAGTCATAATTCACATCCAACAGTCATTTAGAGTCAAAAGATTAAATGTTAAAATTTCATCATTATAGACCATTTTGGGAACGTTCGACATGTCCGGAGTCATCGTTTTTCATCCGAAAATCGATTTTTTGGACTGTACCAAAAATGATTCAAAATGTCAATTGGATCATGCCTCATGTTGAATAACCACTTTTTAAACCCTCACAGTGACCAAAATTGCCATTTTTACAGAGTTTTACTTACTCAAAAGCTTCAATTTTGACCCGTTTCAGGCACAGAAATGACTTTAAACACACTTGTTTTAGTTGAAAAAGTCATAATTCACATCCAACAGTCATTTAGAGTCAAAAGATTAAATGTTAAAATTTCATTATTATAGACCATTTTGGGAACGTTCGACATGTCCGGAGTCATCGTTTTTCATCCGAAAATCGATTTTTTTGGACTGTACCAAAAATTATTCAAAATGTCAATTGGATCATGCCTCATGTTGAATAACCACTTTTTAAACCCTCACAGTGACCAAAATGGCCATTTTTACAAAGTTTTGCTTACTCAAAAGCTTCAATTTTGACCCGTTTCAGTCACAGAAATGACTTTAAACACACTTATTTTAGTGGAAAAAGTCATAATTCACATCCAACAGTCATTTAGAGTCAAAAGATTAAATGTTAAAATTTCATCATTATAGACCATTTTGGGAACGTTCGACATGTCCGAAGTCATCGTTTTTCATCCGAAAATCGATTTTTTGGACTGTACCAAAAATGATTCAAAATGTCAATTGGATCATGCCTCATGTTGAATAACCACTTTTTAAACCCTCACAGTGACCAAAATTGCCATTTTTACAGAGTTTTGATTACTCAAAAGCTTCAATTTTGACCCGTTTCAGTCACAAAAATTACTTTAAACACACTTATTTTAGTTGAAAAAGTCATAATTCACATCCAACAGTCATTTAGAGTCAAAAGATTAAATGTTAAAATTTCATCATTATAGACCATTTTGGGAACGTTCGACATGTCCGGAGTCATCGTTTTTCATCCGAAAATTGATTTTTTGGACTGTACCAAAAATGATTCAAAATGTCAATTGGATCATGCCTCATGTTGAATAACCACTTTTTAAACCCTCACAGTGACCAAAATTGCCATTTTTACAGAGTTTTGCTTACTCAAAAGCTTCAATTTTGACCCGTTTCAGGCACAGAAATGACTTTAAACACACTTATTTTAGTTGAAAAAGTCATAATTCACATCCAACAGTCATTTAGAGTCAAAAGATTAAATGTTAAAATTTCATCATTATAGACCATTTTGGGAACGTTCGACATGTCCGGAGTCATCGTTTTTCATCCGAAAATCGATTTTTTGGACTGTACCAAAAATGATTCAAAATGTCAATTGGATCATGCCTCATGTTGAATAACCACTTTTTAAACCCTCACAGTGACCAAAATTGCCATTTTTACAGAGTTTTGATTACTCAAAAGCTTCAATTTTGACCCGTTTCAGTCACAAAAATTACTTTAAACACACTTATTTTAGTTGAAAGAAGTCATAATTCACATCCAACAGTCATTTAGAGTCAAAAGATTAAATGTTAAAATTTCATCATTATAGACCATTTTGGGAACGTTCGACATGTCCGGAGTCATCGTTTTTCATCCGAAAATTGATTTTTTGGAATATACCAAAAATTATTCAAAATGTCAATTGGATCGTGCCTCATGTTGAATAACCACTTTTTAAACCCTCACAGTGACCAAAATTGCCATTTTTACAGAGTTTTGCTTACTCAAAGGCTTCAATTTTGACCCGTTTCAGTCACAGAAATGACTTTAAACACACTTATTTTAGTTGAAAAGGTCATACTTCACATCCAACAGTCATTTAGAGTCAAAAGATTAAATGTTAAAATTTCATCATTATAGACCATTTTGGGAACGTTCGACATGTCCGAAATCATCATTTTTCATCCGAAAATCGATTTTTTGGACGGTACCAAAAATGATTCAAAATGTCAATTGGATCGTGCCTCATGTTGAATAACCACTTTTTAAACCCTCACAGTGACCAAAATTGCCATTTTTACAGAGTTTTGATTACTCAAAAGCTTCAATTTTGACCCGTTTCAGTCACAAAAATGACTTTAAACACACTTATTTTAGTTGAAAAAGTCATAATTCACATCCAACAGTCATTTAGAGTCAAAAGATTAAATGTTAAAATTTCATCATTATAGACCATTTTGGGAACGTTCGACATGTCCGGAGTCATTGTTTTTCATCCGAAAATTGATTTTTTGGACTGTACCAAAAATGATTCAAAATGTCAATTGGATCGTGCCTCATGTTGAATAACCACTTTTTAAACCCTCACAGTGACCAAAATGGCCATTTTTACAGAGTTTTGCTTACTCAAAAGCTTCAATTTTGACCCGTTTCAGGCACAGAAATGACTTTAAACACACTTATTTTAGTTGAAAAAGTCATAATTCACATCCAACAGTCATTTAGAGTCAAAAGATTAAATGTTAAAATTTCATCATTATAGACCATTTTGGGAACGTTCGACATGTCCGGAGTCATCGTTTTTCATCCGAAAATCGATTTTTTGGACTGTACCAAAAATGATTCAAAATGTCAATTGGATCATGCCTCATGTTGAATAACCACTTTTTAAACCCTCACAGTGACCAAAATTGCCATTATTACAGAGTTTTGATTACTCAAAAGCTTCAATTTTGACCCGTTTCAGTCACAAAAATTACTTTAAACACACTTATTTTAGTTGAAAAAGTCATAATTCACATCCAACAGTCATTTAGAGTCAAAAGATTAAATGTTAAAATTTCATCATTATAGACCATTTTGGGAACGTTCGACATGTCCGGAGTCATCATTTTTCATCCGAAAATCGATTTTTTGGACGGTACCAAAAATGATTCAAAATGTCAATTGGATCGTGCCTCATGTTGAATAACCACTTTTTAAACCCTCACAGTGACCAAAATTGCCATTTTTACAGAGTTTTGATTACTCAAAAGGTTCAATTTTGACCCGTTTCAGTCACAAAAATGACTTTAAACACACTTATTTTAGTTGAAAAAGTCATAATTCACATCCAACAGTCATTTAGAGTCAAAAGATTAAATGTTAAAATTTCATAATTATAGACCATTTTGGGAACGTTCGACATGTCCGGAGTCATCGTTTTTCATCCGAAAATCGATTTTTTGGACTGTACCAAAAATGATTCAAAATGTCAATTGGATCATGCCTCATGTTGAATAACCACTTTTTAAACCCTCACAGTGACCAAAATTGCCATTTTTACAGAGTTTTGCTTACTCAAAAGCTTCAATTTTGACCCGTTTCAGGCACAGAAATGACTTTAAACACACTTATTTTAGTTGAAAAAGTCATAATTCACATCCAACAGTCATTTAGAGTCAAAAGATTAAATGTTAAAATTTCATCATTATAGACCATTTTGGGAACGTTCGACATGTCCGGAGTCATCGTTTTTCATCCGAAAATCGATTTTTTGGACTGTACCAAAAATGATTCAAAATGTCAATTGGATCGTGCCTCATGTTGAATAACCACTTTTTAAACCCTCACAGTGACCAAAATTGCCATTTTTACAGAGTTTTGATTACTCAAAAGCTTCAATTTTGACCCGTTTCAGTCACAGAAATGACTTTAAACACACTTATTTTAGTTGAAAAAGTCATAATTCACATCCAACAGTCATTTAGAGTCAAAAGATTAAATGTTAAAATTTCATCATTATAGACCATTTTGGGAACGTTCAACATGTCCGGAGTCATCGTTTTTCATCCGAAAATTGATTTTTTGGAATGTACCAAAAATGATTCAAAATGTCAATTGGATCGTGCCTCATGTTGAATAACCACTTTTTAAACCCTCACAGTGACCAAAATTGCCATTTTTACAGAGTTTTGCTTACTCAAAAGCTTCAATTTTGACCCGTTTCAGTCACAGAAATGACTTTAAACACACTTATTTTAGTTGAAAAAGTCATACTTCACATCCAACAGTCATTTAGAGTCAAAAGATTAAATGTTAAAATTTCATCATTATAGACCATTTTGGGAACGTTCGACATGTCCGGAGTCATCATTTTTCATCCGAAAATCGATTTTTTGGACGGTACCAAAAATTATTCAAAATGTCAATTGGATCGTGCCTCATGTTGAATAACCACTTTTTAAACCCTCACAGTGACCAAAATTGCCATTTTTACAGAGTTTTGATTACTCAAAAGCTTCAATTTTGACCCGTTTCAGTCACAAAAATGACTTTAAACACACTTATTTTAGTTGAAAAAGTCATAATTCACATCCAACAGTCATTTAGAGTCAAAAGATTAAATGTTAAAATTTCATCATTATAGACCATTTTGGGAACGTTCGACATGTCCGGAGTCATCGTTTTTCATCCGAAAATCGATTTTTTGGACGGTACCAAAAATGATTCAAAATGTCAATTGGATCGTGCCTCATGTTGAATAACCACTTTTTAAACCCTCACAGTGACCAAAATGGCCATTTTTACAAAGTTTTGCTTACTCAAAAGCTTCAATTTTGACCCGTTTCAGTCACAGAAATGACTTTAAACACACTTATTTTAGTTGAAAAAGTCATAATTCACATCCAACAGTCATTTAGAGTCAAAAGATTAAATGTTAAAATTTCATCATTATAGACCATTTTGGGAACGTTCGACATGTCCGGAGTCATCGTTTTTCATCCGAAAATCGATTTTTTGGACTGTACCAAAAATGATTCAAAATGTCAATTGGATCATGCCTCATGTTGAATAACCACTTTTTAAACCCTCACAGTGACCAAAATTGCCATTTTTACAGAGTTTTGCTTACTCAAAAGCTTCAATTTTGACCCGTTTCAGGCACAGAAATGACTTTAAACACACTTATTTTAGTTGAAAAAGTCATAATTCACATCCAACAGTCATTTAGAGTCAAAAGATTAAATGTTAAAATTTCATCATTATAGACCATTTTGGGAACGTTCGACATGTCCGGAGTCATCGTTTTTCATCCGAAAATCGATTTTTTGGACTGTACCAAAAATGATTCAAAATGTCAATTGGATCGCGCCTCATGTTGAATAACCACTTTTTAAACCCTCACAGTGACCAAAATTGCCATTTTTACAGAGTTTTGATTACTCAAAAGCTTCAATTTTGACCCGTTTCAGTCACAGAAATGACTTTAAACACACTTATTTTAGTTGAAAAAGTCATAATTCACATCCAACAGTCATTTAGAGTCAAAAGATTAAATGTTAAAATTTCATCATTATAGACCATTTTGGGAACGTTCAACATGTCCGGAGTCATCGTTTTTATCCGAAAATTGATTTTTTGGACTGTACCAAAAATGATTCAAAATGTCAATTGGATCATGCCTCATGTTGAATAACCACTTTTTAAACCCTCACAGTGACCAAAATTGCCATTTTTACAGAGTTTTGTTTACTCAAAAGCTTCAATTTTGACCCGTTTCAGGCGCAGAAATGACTTTAAACACACTTATTTTAGTTGAAAAAGTCATAATTCACATCCAACAGTCATTTAGAGTCAAAAGATTAAATGTTAAAATTTCATCATTATAGACCATTTTGGGAACGTTCGACATGTCCGGAGTCATTGTTTTTCATCCGAAAATTGATTTTTTGGACTGTACCAAAAATGATTCAAAATGTCAATTGGATCGTGCCTCATGTTGAATAACCACTTTTTAAACCCTCACAGTGACCAAAATGGCCATTTTTACAGAGTTTTGCTTACTCAAAAGCTTCAATTTTGACCCGTTTCAGTCACAGAAATGACTTTAAACACACTTATTTTAGTTGAAAAAGTCATAATTCACATCCAACAGTCATTTAGAGTCAAAAGATTAAATGTTAAAATTTCATCATTATAGACAATTTTGGGAACGTTCGACATGTCCGGAGTCATCGTTTTTCATCCGAAAATCGATTTTTTGGACTGTACCAAAAATGATTCAAAATGTCAATTGGATCATGCCTCATGTTGAATAACCACTTTTTAAACCCTCACAGTGACCAAAATTGCCATTTTTACAGAGTTTTGCTTACTCAAAAGCTTCAATTTTGACCCGTTTCAGGCACAGAAATGACTTTAAACACACTTGTTTTAGTTGAAAAAGTCATAATTCACATCCAACAGTCATTTAGAGTCAAAAGATTAAATGTTAAAATTTCATTATTATAGACCATTTTGGGAACGTTCGACATGTCCGGAGTCATCGTTTTTCATCCGAAAATCGATTTTTTTGGACTGTACCAAAAATGATTCAAAATGTCAATTGGATAATGCCTCATGTTGAATAACCACTTTTTAAACCCTCACAGTGACCAAAATTGCCATTTTTACAGAGTTTTGCTTACTCAAAAGCTTCAATTTTGACCCGTTTCAGGCACAGAAATGACTTTAACACACTTATTTTAGTTGAAAAAGTCATAATTCACATCCAACAGTCATTTAGAGTCAAAAGATTAAATGTTAAAATTCATCATTAAAGACCATTTTGGGAACGTTCGACATGTCCGGAGTCATCGTTTTTCATCCGAAAATTGATTTTTTGGACTGTACCAAAAATGATTCAAAATGTCAATTGGATCGTGCCTCATGTTGAATAACCACTTTTTAAACCCTCACAGTGACCAAAATGGCCATTTTTACAGAGTTTTGCTTACTCAAAAGCTTCAATTTTGACCCGTTTCAGGCACAGAAATGACTTTAAACACACTTATTTTGGTTGAAAAGGTCATACTTCACATCCAACAGTCATTTAGAGTCAAAAGATTAAATGTTAAAATTTCATCATTATAGACCATTTTGGGAACGTTCGACATGTCCGGAGTCATCGTTTTTCATCCGAAAATCGATTTTTTGGACTGTACCAAAAATGATTCAAAATGTCAATTGGATCATGCCTCATGTTGAATAACCACTTTTTAAACCCTCACAGTGACCAAAATTGCCATTTTTACAGAGTTTTGCTTACTCAAAAGCTTCAATTTTGACCCGTTTCAGGCACAGAAATGACTTTAAACACACTTATTTTAGTTGAAAAAGTCATAATTCACATCCAACAGTCATTTAGAGTCAAAAGATTAAATGTTAAAATTCATCATTAAAGACCATTTTGGGAACGTTCGACATGTCCGGAGTCATCGTTTTTCATCCGAAAATCGATTTTTTGGACTGTACCAAAAATGATTCAAAATGTCAATTGGATCGTGCCTCATGTTGAATAACCACTTTTTAAACCCTCACAGTGACCAAAATTGCCATTTTTACAAAGTTTTGCTTACTCAAAAGCTTCAATTTTGACCCGTTTCAGTCACAGAAATGACTTTAAACACACTTATTTTAGTTGAAAATGTCATAATTCACATCCAACAGTCATTTAGAGTCAAAAGATTAAATGTTAAAATTTCATCATTATAGACCATTTTGGGAACGTTCGACATGTCCGGAGTCATCGTTTTTCATCCGAAAATCGATTTTTTGGACTGTAACAAAAATGATTCAAAATGTCAATTGGATCATGCCTCATGTTGAATAACCACTTTTTAAACCCTCACAGTGACCAAAATTGCCATTTTTACAGAGTTTTGATTACTCAAAAGCTTCAATTTTGACCCGTTTCAGTCACAAAAATTACTTTAAACACACTTATTTTAGTTGAAAGAAGTCATAATTCACATCCAACAGTCATTTAGAGTCAAAAGATTAAATGTTAAAATTTCATCATTATAGACCATTTTGGGAACGTTCGACATGTCCGGAGTCATTGTTTTTCATCCGAAAATTGATTTTTTGGACTGTACCAAAAATGATTCAAAATGTCAATTGGATCGTGCCTCATGTTGAATAACCACTTTTTAAACCCTCACAGTGACCAAAATGGCCATTTTTACAGAGTTTTGCTTACTCAAAAGCTTCAATTTTGACCCGTTTCAGTCACAAAAATTACTTTAAACACACTTATTTTAGTTGAAAAAGTCATAATTCACATCCAACAGTCATTTAGAGTCAAAAGATTAAATGTTAAAATTTCATCATTATAGACCATTTTGGGAACGTTCGACATGTCCGGAGTCATCGTTTTTCATCCGAAAATCGATTTTTTGGACTGTACCAAAAATGATTCAAAATGTCAATTGGATCATGCCTCATGTTGAATAACCACTTTTTAAACCCTCACAGTGACCAAAATTGCCATTTTTACAGAGTTTTACTTACTCAAAAGCTTCAATTTTGACCCGTTTCAGGCACAGAAATGACTTTAAACACACTTGTTTTAGTTGAAAAAGTCATAATTCACATCCAACAGTCATTTAGAGTCAAAAGATTAAATGTTAAAATTTCATTATTATAGACCATTTTGGGAACGTTCGACATGTCCGGAGTCATCGTTTTTCATCCGAAAATCGATTTTTTTGGACTGTACCAAAAATGATTCAAAATGTCAATTGGATCATGCCTCATGTTGAATAACCACTTTTTAAACCCTCACAGTGACCAAAATGGCCATTTTTACAAAGTTTTGCTTACTCAAAAGCTTCAATTTTGACCCGTTTCAGTCACAGAAATGACTTTAAACACACTTATTTTAGTGGAAAAAGTCATAATTCACATCCAACAGTCATTTAGAGTCAAAAGATTAAATGTTAAAATTTCATCATTATAGACCATTTTGGGAACGTTCGACATGTCCGAAGTCATCGTTTTTCATCCGAAAATCGATTTTTTGGACTGTACCAAAAATGATTCAAAATGTCAATTGGATCATGCCTCATGTTGAATAACCACTTTTTAAACCCTCACAGTGACCAAAATTGCCATTTTTACAGAGTTTTGATTACTCAAAAGCTTCAATTTTGACCCGTTTCAGTCACAAAAATTACTTTAAACACACTTATTTTAGTTGAAAAAGTCATAATTCACATCCAACAGTCATTTAGAGTCAAAAGATTAAATGTTAAAATTTCATCATTATAGACCATTTTGGGAACGTTCGACATGTCCGGAGTCATCGTTTTTCATCCGAAAATTGATTTTTTGGACTGTACCAAAAATGATTCAAAATGTCAATTGGATCATGCCTCATGTTGAATAACCACTTTTTAAACCCTCACAGTGACCAAAATTGCCATTTTTACAGAGTTTTGCTTACTCAAAAGCTTCAATTTTGACCCGTTTCAGGCACAGAAATGACTTTAAACACACTTATTTTAGTTGAAAAAGTCATAATTCACATCCAACAGTCATTTAGAGTCAAAAGATTAAATGTTAAAATTTCATCATTATAGACCATTTTGGGAACGTTCGACATGTCCGGAGTCATCGTTTTTCATCCGAAAATCGATTTTTTGGACTGTACCAAAAATGATTCAAAATGTCAATTGGATCATGCCTCATGTTGAATAACCACTTTTTAAACCCTCACAGTGACCAAAATTGCCATTTTTACAGAGTTTTGATTACTCAAAAGCTTCAATTTTGACCCGTTTCAGTCACAAAAATTACTTTAAACACACTTATTTTAGTTGAAAGAAGTCATAATTCACATCCAACAGTCATTTAGAGTCAAAAGATTAAATGTTAAAATTTCATCATTATAGACCATTTTGGGAACGTTCGACATGTCCGAAATCATCATTTTTCATCCGAAAATCGATTTTTTGGACGGTACCAAAAATGATTCAAAATGTCAATTGGATCGTGCCTCATGTTGAATAACCACTTTTTAAACCCTCACAGTGACCAAAATTGCCATTTTTACAGAGTTTTGATTACTCAAAAGCTTCAATTTTGACCCGTTTCAGTCACAAAAATGACTTTAAACACACTTATTTTAGTTGAAAAAGTCATAATTCACATCCAACAGTCATTTAGAGTCAAAAGATTAAATGTTAAAATTTCATCATTATAGACCATTTTGGGAACGTTCGACATGTCCGGAGTCATTGTTTTTCATCCGAAAATTGATTTTTTGGACTGTACCAAAAATGATTCAAAATGTCAATTGGATCGTGCCTCATGTTGAATAACCACTTTTTAAACCCTCACAGTGACCAAAATGGCCATTTTTACAGAGTTTTGCTTACTCAAAAGCTTCAATTTTGACCCGTTTCAGGCACAGAAATGACTTTAAACACACTTATTTTAGTTGAAAAAGTCATAATTCACATCCAACAGTCATTTAGAGTCAAAAGATTAAATGTTAAAATTTCATCATTATAGACCATTTTGGGAACGTTCGACATGTCCGGAGTCATCGTTTTTCATCCGAAAATCGATTTTTTGGACTGTACCAAAAATGATTCAAAATGTCAATTGGATCATGCCTCATGTTGAATAACCACTTTTTAAACCCTCACAGTGACCAAAATTGCCATTTTTACAGAGTTTTGATTACTCAAAAGCTTCAATTTTGACCCGTTTCAGTCACAAAAATTACTTTAAACACACTTATTTTAGTTGAAAAAGTCATAATTCACATCCAACAGTCATTTAGAGTCAAAAGATTAAATGTTAAAATTTCATCATTATAGACCATTTTGGGAACGTTCGACATGTCCGGAGTCATCGTTTTTCATCCGAAAATTGATTTTTTGGAATGTACCAAAAGTGATTCAAAATGTCAATTGGATCGTGCCTCATGTTGAATAACCACTTTTTAAACCCTCACAGTGACCAAAATTGCCATTTTTACAGAGTTTTGCTTACTCAAAAGCTTCAATTTTGACCCGTTTCAGTCACAGAAATGACTTTAAACACACTTATTTTAGTTGAAAAAGTCATACTTCACATCCAACAGTCATTTAGAGTCAAAAGATTAAATGTTAAAATTTCATCATTATAGACCATTTTGGGAACGTTCGACATGTCCGGAGTCATCATTTTTCATCCGAAAATCGATTTTTTGGACGGTACCAAAAATGATTCAAAATGTCAATTGGATCGTGCCTCATGTTGAATAACCACTTTTTAAACCCTCACAGTGACCAAAATTGCCATTTTTACAGAGTTTTGATTACTCAAAAGCTTCAATTTTGACCCGTTTCAGTCACAAAAATGACTTTAAACACACTTATTTTAGTTGAAAAAGTCATAATTCACATCCAACAGTCATTTAGAATCAAAAGATTAAATGTTAAAATTTCATCATTATAGACCATTTTGGGAACGTTCGACATGTCCGGAGTCATCGTTTTTCATCCGAAAATCGATTTTTTGGACGGTACCAAAAATGATTCAAAATGTCAATTGGATCGTGCCTCATGTTGAATAACCACTTTTTAAACCCTCACAGTGACCAAAATGGCCATTTTTACAAAGTTTTGCTTACTCAAAAGGTTCAATTTTGACCCGTTTCAGTCACAGAAATGACTTTAAACACACTTATTTTAGTTGAAAAAGTCATAATTCACATCCAACAGTCATTTAGAGTCAAAAGATTAAATGTTAAAATTTCATAATTATAGACCATTTTGGGAACGTTCGACATGTCCGGAGTCATCGTTTTTCATCCGAAAATCGATTTTTTGGACTGTACCAAAAATGATTCAAAATGTCAATTGGATCATGCCTCATGTTGAATAACCACTTTTTAAACCCTCACAGTGACCAAAATTGCCATTTTTACAGAGTTTTGCTTACTCAAAAGCTTCAATTTTGACCCGTTTCAGGCACAGAAATGACTTTAAACACACTTATTTTAGTTGAAAAAGTCATAATTCACATCCAACAGTCATTTAGAGTCAAAAGATTAAATGTTAAAATTTCATCATTATAGACCATTTTGGGAACGTTCGACATGTCCGGAGTCATCATTTTTCATCCGAAAATCGATTTTTTGGACTGTACCAAAAATGATTCAAAATGTCAATTGGATCGTGCCTCATGTTGAATAACCACTTTTTAAACCCTCACAGTGACCAAAATTGCCATTTTTACAGAGTTTTGATTACTCAAAAGCTTCAATTTTGACCCGTTTCAGTCACAGAAATGACTTTAAACACACTTATTTTAGTTGAAAAAGTCATAATTCACATCCAACAGTCATTTAGAGTCAAAAGATTAAATGTTAAAATTTCATCATTATAGACCATTTTGGGAACGTTCAACATGTCCGGAGTCATCGTTTTTCATCCGAAAATTGATTTTTTGGAATGTACCAAAAATGATTCAAAATGTCAATTGGATCGTGCCTCATGTTGAATAACCACTTTTTAAACCCTCACAGTGACCAAAATTGCCATTTTTACAGAGTTTTGCTTACTCAAAAGCTTCAATTTTGACCCGTTTCAGTCACAGAAATGACTTTAAACACACTTATTTTAGTTGAAAAAGTCATACTTCACATCCAACAGTCATTTAGAGTCAAAAGATTAAATGTTAAAATTTCATCATTATAGACCATTTTGGGAACGTTCGACATGTCCGGAGTCATCATTTTTCATCCGAAAATCGATTTTTTGGACGGTACCAAAAATGATTCAAAATGTCAATTGGATCGTGCCTCATGTTGAATAACCACTTTTTAAACCCTCACAGTGACCAAAATTGCCATTTTTACAGAGTTTTGATTACTCAAAAGCTTCAATTTTGACCCGTTTCAGTCACAAAAATGACTTTAAACACACTTATTTTAGTTGAAAAAGTCATAATTCACATCCAACAGTCATTTAGAGTCAAAAGATTAAATGTTAAAATTTCATCATTATAGACCATTTTGGGAACGTTCGACATGTCCGGAGTCATCGTTTTTCATCCGAAAATCGATTTTTTGGACGGTACCAAAAATGATTCAAAATGTCAATTGGATCGTGCCTCATGTTGAATAACCACTTTTTAAACCCTCACAGTGACCAAAATGGCCATTTTTACAAAGTTTTGCTTACTCAAAAGCTTCAATTTTGACCCGTTTCAGTCACAGAAATGACTTTAAACACACTTATTTTAGTTGAAAAAGTCATAATTCACATCCAACAGTCATTTAGAGTCAAAAGATTAAATGTTAAAATTTCATCATTATAGACCATTTTGGGAACGTTCGACATGTCCGGAGTCATCGTTTTTCATCCGAAAATCGATTTTTTGGACTGTACCAAAAATGATTCAAAATGTCAATTGGATCATGCCTCATGTTGAATAACCACTTTTTAAACCCTCACAGTGACCAAAATTGCCATTTTTACAGAGTTTTGCTTACTCAAAAGCTTCAATTTTGACCCGTTTCAGGCACAGAAATGACTTTAAACACACTTATTTTAGTTGAAAAAGTCATAATTCACATCCAACAGTCATTTAGAGTCAAAAGATTAAATGTTAAAATTTCATCATTATAGACCATTTTGGGAACGTTCGACATGTCCGGAGTCATCGTTTTTCATCCGAAAATCGATTTTTTGGACTGTACCAAAAATGATTCAAAATGTCAATTGGATCGTGCCTCATGTTGAATAACCACTTTTTAAACCCTCACAGTGACCAAAATTGCCATTTTTACAGAGTTTTGATTACTCAAAAGCTTCAATTTTGACCCGTTTCAGTCACAGAAATGACTTTAAACACACTTATTTTAGTTGAAAAAGTCATAATTCACATCCAACAGTCATTTAGAGTCAAAAGATTAAATGTTAAAATTTCATCATTATAGACCATTTTGGGAACGTTCAACATGTCCGGAGTCATCGTTTTTCATCCGAAAATTGATTTTTTGGACTGTACCAAAAATGATTCAAAATGTCAATTGGATCATGCCTCATGTTGAATAACCACTTTTTAAACCCTCACAGTGACCAAAATTGCCATTTTTACAGAGTTTTGTTTACTCAAAAGCTTCAATTTTGACCCGTTTCAGGCGCAGAAATGACTTTAAACACACTTATTTTAGTTGAAAAAGTCATAATTCACATCCAACAGTCATTTAGAGTCAAAAGATTAAATGTTAAAATTTCATCATTATAGACCATTTTGGGAACGTTCGACATGTCCGGAGTCATTGTTTTTCATCCGAAAATTGATTTTTTGGACTGTACCAAAAATGATTCAAAATGTCAATTGGATCGTGCCTCATGTTGAATAACCACTTTTTAAACCCTCACAGTGACCAAAATGGCCATTTTTACAGAGTTTTGCTTACTCAAAAGCTTCAATTTTGACCCGTTTCAGTCACAGAAATGACTTTAAACACACTTATTTTAGTTGAAAAAGTCATAATTCACATCCAACAGTCATTTAGAGTCAAAAGATTAAATGTTAAAATTTCATCATTATAGACAATTTTGGGAACGTTCGACATGTCCGGAGTCATCGTTTTTCATCCGAAAATCGATTTTTTGGACTGTACCAAAAATGATTCAAAATGTCAATTGGATCATGCCTCATGTTGAATAACCACTTTTTAAACCCTCACAGTGACCAAAATTGCCATTTTTACAGAGTTTTGCTTACTCAAAAGCTTCAATTTTGACCCGTTTCAGGCACAGAAATGACTTTAAACACACTTGTTTTAGTTGAAAAAGTCATAATTCACATCCAACAGTCATTTAGAGTCAAAAGATTAAATGTTAAAATTTCATTATTATAGACCATTTTGGGAACGTTCGACATGTCCGGAGTCATCGTTTTTCATCCGAAAATCGATTTTTTTGGACTGTACCAAAAATGATTCAAAATGTCAATTGGATAATGCCTCATGTTGAATAACCACTTTTTAAACCCTCACAGTGACCAAAATTGCCATTTTTACAGAGTTTTGCTTACTCAAAAGCTTCAATTTTGACCCGTTTCAGGCACAGAAATGACTTTAACACACTTATTTTAGTTGAAAAAGTCATAATTCACATCCAACAGTCATTTAGAGTCAAAAGATTAAATGTTAAAATTCATCATTAAAGACCATTTTGGGAACGTTCGACATGTCCGGAGTCATCGTTTTTCATCCGAAAATTGATTTTTTGGACTGTACCAAAAATGATTCAAAATGTCAATTGGATCGTGCCTCATGTTGAATAACCACTTTTTAAACCCTCACAGTGACCAAAATGGCCATTTTTACAGAGTTTTGCTTACTCAAAAGCTTCAATTTTGACCCGTTTCAGGCACAGAAATGACTTTAAACACACTTATTTTGGTTGAAAAGGTCATACTTCACATCCAACAGTCATTTAGAGTCAAAAGATTAAATGTTAAAATTTCATCATTATAGACCATTTTGGGAACGTTCGACATGTCCGGAGTCATCGTTTTTCATCCGAAAATCGATTTTTTGGACTGTACCAAAAATGATTCAAAATGTCAATTGGATCATGCCTCATGTTGAATAACCACTTTTTAAACCCTCACAGTGACCAAAATTGCCATTTTTACAGAGTTTTGCTTACTCAAAAGCTTCAATTTTGACCCGTTTCAGGCACAGAAATGACTTTAAACACACTTATTTTAGTTGAAAAAGTCATAATTCACATCCAACAGTCATTTAGAGTCAAAAGATTAAATGTTAAAATTCATCATTAAAGACCATTTTGGGAACGTTCGACATGTCCGGAGTCATCGTTTTTCATCCGAAAATCGATTTTTTGGACTGTACCAAAAATGATTCAAAATGTCAATTGGATCGTGCCTCATGTTGAATAACCACTTTTTAAACCCTCACAGTGACCAAAATTGCCATTTTTACAAAGTTTTGCTTACTCAAAAGCTTCAATTTTGACCCGTTTCAGTCACAGAAATGACTTTAAACACACTTATTTTAGTTGAAAATGTCATAATTCACATCCAACAGTCATTTAGAGTCAAAAGATTAAATGTTAAAATTTCATCATTATAGACCATTTTGGGAACGTTCGACATGTCCGGAGTCATCGTTTTTCATCCGAAAATCGATTTTTTGGACTGTAACAAAAATGATTCAAAATGTCAATTGGATCATGCCTCATGTTGAATAACCACTTTTTAAACCCTCACAGTGACCAAAATTGCCATTTTTACAGAGTTTTGCTTACTCAAAAGCTTCAATTTTGACCCGTTTCAGGCACAGAAATGACTTTAAACACACTTATTTTAGTTGAAAAAGTCATAATTCACATCCAACAGTCATTTAGAGTCAAAAGATTAAATGTTAAAATATCATCATTATAGACCATTTTGGGAACGTTCGACATGTCCGGAGTCATCGTTTTTCATCCGAAAATCGATTTTTTGGACTGTACCAAAAATGATTAAAAATGTCAATTGGATCGTGCCTCATGTTGAATAACCACTTTTTAAACCCTCACAGTGACCAAAATGGCCATTTTTACAGAGTTTTGCTTACTCAAAAGCTTCAATTTTGACCCGTTTCAGTCATAGAAATGACTTTAAACACACTTATTTTAGTTGAAAAAGTCATAATTCACATCCAACAGTCATTCAGAGTCAAAAGATTAAATGTTAAAATTTCATCATTATAGACCATTTTGGGAACGTTCGACATGTCCGGAGTCATCGTTTTTCATCCGAAAATTGATTTTTTGGACTGTACCAAAAATGATTCAAAATGTCAATTGGATCGTGCCTCATGTTGAATAACCACTTTTTAAACCCTCACAGTGACCAAAATTGCCATTTTTACAGAGTTTTGCTTACTCAAAAGCTTCAATTTTGACCCGTTTCAGGCACAGAAATGACTTTAAACACACTTATTTTAGTTGAAAAAGTCATACTTCACATCCAACAGTCATTTAGAGTCAAAAGATTAAATGTTAAAATTTCATCATTATAGACCATTTTGGGAACGTTCGACATGTCCGGAGTCATCGTTTTTCATCCGAAAATCGATTTTTTGGACTGTACCAAAAATGATTCAAAATGTCAATTGGATCATGCCTCATGTTGAATAACCACTTTTTAAACCCTCACAGTGACCAAAATTGCCATTTTTACAGAGTTTTGCTTACTCAAAAGCTTCCATTTTGACCCGTTTCAGGCACAGAAATGACTTTAAACACACTTATTTTAGTTGAAAAAGTCATAATTCACATCCAACAGTCATTTAGAGTCAAAAGATTAAATGTTAAAATGTCATCATTATAGACCATTTTGGGAACGTTCGACATGTCCGGAGTCATCGTTTTTCATCTGAAAATCGATTTTTTGGACTGTACCCAAAATGATTCAGAATGTCAATTG
>NW_028241193.1:0-31842 GCF_964263255.1 Lissotriton vulgaris
CCGAGCCCTAAACCCTAATGCCGAGCCGAAAACCCTACCCCCAAGCCCAAAACCCTAATACTAAGCCTTAAACCCCATCCCGGAGCCCTAAACCCTACCCCAGAGCCCTGAACCCTAACACCCTTGCCCTCAACCCTAGCCCTGAACCCTAACACCGAGCCCTAAACCCTAATGCCGAGCCGAAAACCCTACCCCCGAGCCCTAAACCCTAATACTGAGCCTTAAACCCCATCCCGGAGCCCTAAACCCTACCCCAGAGCCCTGAACCCTAACACCCTTGCCCTCAACCCTAGCCCTGAACCCTAACACCGAGCCCTAAACCCTAATGCCGAGCCGAAAACCCTACCTCCGAGCCCTAAACCCTAATACTGAGCCTTAAACCCCATCCCGGAGCCCTAAACCCTACCCCAGAGCCCTGAACCCTAACACCCTTGCCCTCAACCCTAGCCCTGAACCCTAACACCGAGCCCTAAACCCTAATGGCGAGCCGAAAACCCTACCCCCGAGCCCTAAACCCTAATACTGAGCCTTAAACCCCATCCCGGAGCCCTAAACCCTACCCCGGAGCCCTGAACCCTAACACCCTTGCCCTCAACCCTAGCCCTGAACCCTAACACCGAGCCCTAAACCCTAATGCCGAGCCGAAAACCCTACCTCCGAGCCCTAAACCCTAATACTGAGCCTTAAACCCCATCCCGGAGCCCTAAACCCTACCCCAGAGCCCTGAACCCTAACACCCTTGCCCTCAACCCTAGCCCTGAACCCTAACACCGAGCCCTAAACCCTAATGCCGAGCCGAAAACCCTACCTCCGAGTCCTAAACCCTAATACTGAGCCTTAAACCCCATCCCGGAGCCCTAAACCCTACCCCAGAGCCCTGAACCCTAACACCCTTGCCCTCAACCCTAGCCCTGAACCCTAACACCGAGCCCTAAACCCTAATGCCGAGCCGAAAACCCTACCCCCGAGCCCTAAACCCTAATACTGAGCCTTAAACCCCATCCCGGAGCCCTAAACCCTACCCCAGAGCCCTGAACCCTAACACCCTTGCCCTCAACCCTAGCCCTGAACCCTAACACCGAGCCCTAAACCCTAATGCCGAGCCGAAAACCCTACCCCCGAGCCCTAAACCCTAATACTGAGCCTTAAACCCCATCCCGGAGCCCTAAACCCTATCCCAGAGCCCTGAACCCTAACACCCTTGCCCTCAACCCTAGCCCTGAACCCTAACACCGAGCCCTAAACCCTAATGCCGAGCCGAAAACCCTACCCCCGAGCCCTAAACCCTAATACTGAGCCTTAAACCCCATCCCGGAGCCCTAAACCCTACCCCAGAGCCCTGAACCCTAACACCCTTGCCCTCAACCCTAGCCCTGAACCCTAACACCGAGCCCTAAACCCTAATGCCGAGCCGAAAACCCTACCCCCAAGCCCAAAACCCTAATACTAAGCCTTAAACCCCATCCCGGAGCCCTAAACCCTACCCCGGAGCCCTGAACCCTAACACCCTTGCCCTCAACCCTAGCCCTGAACCCTAACACCGAGCCCTAAACCCTAATGCCGAGCCGAAAACCCTACCTCCGAGCCCTAAACCCTAATACTGAGCCTTAAACCCCATCCCGGAGCCCTAAACCCTACCCCAGAGCCCTGAACCCTAACACCCTTGCCCTCAACCCTAGCCCTGAACCCTAACACCGAGCCCTAAACCCTAATGCCGAGCCGAAAACCCTACCTCCGAGCCCTAAACCCTAATACTGAGCCTTAAACCCCATCCCGGAGCCCTAAACCCTACCCCGGAGCCCTGAACCCTAACACCCTTGCCCTCAACCCTAGCCCTGAACCCTAACACCGAGCCCTAAACCCTAATGCCGAGCCGAAAACCCTACCCCCAAGCCCAAAACCCTAATACTAAGCCTTAAACCCCATCCCGGAGCCCTAAACCCTACCCCAGAGCCCTGAACCCTAACACCCTTGCCCTCAACCCTAGCCCTGAACCCTAACACCGAGCCCTAAACCCTAATGGCGAGCCGAAAACCCTACCCCCGAGCCCTAAACCCTAATACTGAGCCTTAAACCCCATCCCGGAGCCCTAAACCCTACCCCGGAGCCCTGAACCCTAACACCCTTGCCCTCAACCCTAGCCCTGAACCCTAACACCGAGCCCTAAACCCTAATGCCGAGCCGAAAACCCTACCTCCGAGCCCTAAACCCTAATACTGAGCCTTAAACCCCATCCCGGAGCCCTAAACCCTACCCCAGAGCCCTGAACCCTAACACCCTTGCCCTCAACCCTAGCCCTGAACCCTAACACCGAGCCCTAAACCCTAATGGCGAGCCGAAAACCCTACCCCCGAGCCCTAAACCCTAATACTGAGCCTTAAACCCCATCCCGGAGCCCTAAACCCTACCCCAGAGCCCTGAACCCTAACACCCTTGCCCTCAACCCTAGCCCTGAACCCTAACACCGAGCCCTAAACCCTAATGCCGAGCCGAAAACCCTACCCCCGAGCCCTAAACCCTAATACTGAGCCTTAAACCCCATCCCGGAGCCCTAAACCCTACCCCGGAGCCCTGAACCCTAACACCCTTGCCCTCAACCCTAGCCCTGAACCCTAACACCGAGCCCTAAACCCTAATGCCGAGCCGAAAACCCTACCCCCGAGCCCTAAACCCTAATACTGAGCCTTAAACCCCATCCCGGAGCCCTAAACCCTACCCCAGAGCCCTGAACCCTAACACCCTTGCCCTCAACCCTAGCCCTGAACCCTAACACCGAGCCCTAAACCCTAATGCCGAGCCGAAAACCCTACCCCCAAGCCCAAAACCCTAATACTAAGCCTTAAACCCCATCCCGGAGCCCTAAACCCTACCCCGGAGCCCTGAACCCTAACACCCTTGCCCTCAACCCTAGCCCTGAACCCTAACACCGAGCCCTAAACCCTAATGCCGAGCCGAAAACCCTACCCCCGAGCCCTAAACCCTAATACTGAGCCTTAAACCCCATCCCGGAGCCCTAAACCCTACCCCGGAGCCCTGAACCCTAACACCCTTGCCCTCAACCCTAGCCCTGAACCCTAACACCGAGCCCTAAACCCTAATGCCGAGCCGAAAACCCTACCCCCAAGCCCAAAACCCTAATACTAAGCCTTAAACCCCATCCCGGAGCCCTAAACCCTACCCCAGAGCCCTGAACCCTAACACCCTTGCCCTCAACCCTAGCCCTGAACCCTAACACCGAGCCCTAAACCCTAATGCCGAGCCGAAAACCCTACCTCCGAGCCCTAAACCCTAATACTGAGCCTTAAACCCCATCCCGGAGCCCTAAACCCTACCCCAGAGCCCTGAACCCTAACACCCTTGCCCTCAACCCTAGCCCTGAACCCTAACACCGAGCCCTAAACCCTAATGCCGAGCCGAAAACCCTACCCCCGAGCCCTAAACCCTAATACTGAGCCTTAAACCCCATCCCGGAGCCCTAAACCCTACCCCAGAGCCCTGAACCCTAACACCCTTGCCCTCAACCCTAGCCCTGAACCCTAACACCGAGCCCTAAACCCTAATGGCGAGCCGAAAACCCTACCCCCGAGCCCTAAACCCTAATACTGAGCCTTAAACCCCATCCCGGAGCCCTAAACCCTACCCCAGAGCCCTGAACCCTAACACCCTTGCCCTCAACCCTAGCCCTGAACCCTAACACCGAGCCCTAAACCCTAATGCCGAGCCGAAAACCCTACCTCCGAGCCCTAAACCCTAATACTGAGCCTTAAACCCCATCCCGGAGCCCTAAACCCTACCCCAGAGCCCTGAACCCTAACACCCTTGCCCTCAACCCTAGCCCTGAACCCTAACACCGAGCCCTAAACCCTAATGCCGAGCCGAAAACCCTACCTCCGAGCCCTAAACCCTAATACTGAGCCTTAAACCCCATCCCGGAGCCCTAAACCCTACCCCAGAGCCCTGAACCCTAACACCCTTGCCCTCAACCCTAGCCCTGAACCCTAACACCGAGCCCTAAACCCTAATGCCGAGCCGAAAACCCTACCCCGAGCCCTAAACCCTAATACTGAGCCTTAAACCCCATCCCGGAGCCCTAAACCCTACCCCAGAGCCCTGAACCCTAACACCCTTGCCCTCAACCCTAGCCCTGAACCCTAACACCGAGCCCTAAACCCTAATGCCGAGCCGAAAACCCTACCCCCGAGCCCTAAACCCTAATACTGAGCCTTAAACCCCATCCCGGAGCCCTAAACCCTACCCCAGAGCCCTGAACCCTAACACCCTTGCCCTCAACCCTAGCCCTGAACCCTAACACCGAGCCCTAAACCCTAATGCCGAGCCGAAAACCCTACCTCCGAGCCCTAAACCCTAATACTGAGCCTTAAACCCCATCCCGGAGCCCTAAACCCTACCCCAGAGCCCTGAACCCTAACACCCTTGCCCTCAACCCTAGCCCTGAACCCTAACACCGAGCCCTAAACCCTAATGCCGAGCCGAAAACCCTACCCCCGAGCCCTAAACCCTAATACTGAGCCTTAAACCCCATCCCGGAGCCCTAAACCCTACCCCAGAGCCCTGAACCCTAACACCCTTGCCCTCAACCCTAGCCCTGAACCCTAACACCGAGCCCTAAACCCTAATGCCGAGCCGAAAACCCTACCTCCGAGCCCTAAACCCTAATACTGAGCCTTAAACCCCATCCCGGAGCCCTAAACCCTACCCCAGAGCCCTGAACCCTAACACCCTTGCCCTCAACCCTAGCCCTGAACCCTAACACCGAGCCCTAAACCCTAATGCCGAGCCGAAAACCCTACCCCCGAGCCCTAAACCCTAATACTGAGCCTTAAACCCCATCCCGGAGCCCTAAACCCTACCCCAGAGCCCTGAACCCTAACACCCTTGCCCTCAACCCTAGCCCTGAACCCTAACACCGAGCCCTAAACCCTAATGCCGAGCCGAAAACCCTACCCCCGAGCCCTAAACCCTAATACTGAGCCTTAAACCCCATCCCGGAGCCCTAAACCCTACCCCAGAGCCCTGAACCCTAACACCCTTGCCCTCAACCCTAGCCCTGAACCCTAACACCGAGCCCTAAACCCTAATGCCGAGCCGAAAACCCTACCTCCGAGCCCTAAACCCTAATACTGAGCCTTAAACCCCATCCCGGAGCCCTAAACCCTACCCAGAGCCCTGAACCCTAACACCCTTGCCCTCAACCCTAGCCCTGAACCCTAACACCGAGCCCTAAACCCTAATGCCGAGCCGAAAACCCTACCCCCGAGCCCTAAACCCTAATACTGAGCCTTAAACCCCATCCCGGAGCCCTAAACCCTACCCCAGAGCCCTGAACCCTAACACCCTTGCCCTCAACCCTAGCCCTGAACCCTAACACCGAGCCCTAAACCCTAATGCCGAGCCGAAAACCCTACCCCAAGCCCAAAACCCTAATACTAAGCCTTAAACCCCATCCCGGAGCCCTAAACCCTACCCCAGAGCCCTGAACCCTAACACCCTTGCCCTCAACCCTAGCCCTGAACCCTAACACCGAGCCCTAAACCCTAATGCCGAGCCGAAAACCCTACCTCCGAGCCCTAAACCCTAATACTGAGCCTTAAACCCCATCCCGGAGCCCTAAACCCTACCCCAGAGCCCTGAACCCTAACACCCTTGCCCTCAACCCTAGCCCTGAACCCTAACACCGAGCCCTAAACCCTAATGCCGAGCCGAAAACCCTACCCCCGAGCCCTAAACCCTAATACTGAGCCTTAAACCCCATCCCGGAGCCCTAAACCCTACCCAGAGCCCTGAACCCTAACACCCTTGCCCTCAACCCTAGCCCTGAACCCTAACACCGAGCCCTAAACCCTAATGCCGAGCCGAAAACCCTACCCCCGAGCCCTAAACCCTAATACTGAGCCTTAAACCCCATCCCGGAGCCCTAAACCCTACCCCAGAGCCCTGAACCCTAACACCCTTGCCCTCAACCCTAGCCCTGAACCCTAACACCGAGCCCTAAACCCTAATGCCGAGCCGAAAACCCTACCTCCGAGCCCTAAACCCTAATACTGAGCCTTAAACCCCATCCCGGAGCCCTAAACCCTACCCCAGAGCCCTGAACCCTAACACCCTTGCCCTCAACCCTAGCCCTGAACCCTAACACCGAGCCCTAAACCCTAATGCCGAGCCGAAAACCCTACCCCCAAGCCCAAAACCCTAATACTAAGCCTTAAACCCCATCCCGGAGCCCTAAACCCTACCCCGGAGCCCTGAACCCTAACACCCTTGCCCTCAACCCTAGCCCTGAACCCTAACACCGAGCCCTAAACCCTAATGCCGAGCCGAAAACCCTACCTCCGAGCCCTAAACCCTAATACTGAGCCTTAAACCCCATCCCGGAGCCCTAAACCCTACCCCAGAGCCCTGAACCCTAACACCCTTGCCCTCAACCCTAGCCCTGAACCCTAACACCGAGCCCTAAACCCTAATGCCGAGCCGAAAACCCTACCCCCGAGCCCTAAACCCTAATACTGAGCCTTAAACCCCATCCCGGAGCCCTAAACCCTACCCCAGAGCCCTGAACCCTAACACCCTTGCCCTCAACCCTAGCCCTGAACCCTAACACCGAGCCCTAAACCCTAATGCCGAGCCGAAAACCCTACCCCCAAGCCCAAAACCCTAATACTAAGCCTTAAACCCCATCCCGGAGCCCTAAACCCTACCCCGGAGCCCTGAACCCTAACACCCTTGCCCTCAACCCTAGCCCTGAACCCTAACACCGAGCCCTAAACCCTAATGCCGAGCCGAAAACCCTACCCCGAGCCCTAAACCCTAATACTGAGCCTTAAACCCCATCCCGGAGCCCTAAACCCTACCCCAGAGCCCTGAACCCTAACACCCTTGCCCTCAACCCTAGCCCTGAACCCTAACACCGAGCCCTAAACCCTAATGCCGAGCCGAAAACCCTACCCCCAAGCCCAAAACCCTAATACTAAGCCTTAAACCCCATCCCGGAGCCCTAAACCCTACCAGAGCCCTGAACCCTAACACCCTTGCCCTCAACCCTAGCCCTGAACCCTAACACCGAGCCCTAAACCCTAATGCCGAGCCGAAAACCCTACCCCCAAGCCCAAAACCCTAATACTAAGCCTTAAACCCCATCCCGGAGCCCTAAACCCTACCCCAGAGCCCTGAACCCTAACACCCTTGCCCTCAACCCTAGCCCTGAACCCTAACACCGAGCCCTAAACCCTAATGCCGAGCCGAAAACCCTACCCCCAAGCCCAAAACCCTAATACTAAGCCTTAAACCCCATCCCGGAGCCCTAAACCCTACCCCAGAGCCCTGAACCCTAACACCCTTGCCCTCAACCCTAGCCCTGAACCCTAACACCGAGCCCTAAACCCTAATGCCGAGCCGAAAACCCTACCTCCGAGCCCTAAACCCTAATACTGAGCCTTAAACCCCATCCCGGAGCCCTAAACCCTACCCCAGAGCCCTGAACCCTAACACCCTTGCCCTCAACCCTAGCCCTGAACCCTAACACCGAGCCCTAAACCCTAATGCCGAGCCGAAAACCCTACCTCCGAGCCCTAAACCCTAATACTGAGCCTTAAACCCCATCCCGGAGCCCTAAACCCTACCCCAGAGCCCTGAACCCTAACACCCTTGCCCTCAACCCTAGCCCTGAACCCTAACACCGAGCCCTAAACCCTAATGCCGGGCCGAAAACCCTACCTCCGAGCCCTAAACCCTAATACTGAGCCTTAAACCCCATCCCGGAGCCCTAAACCCTACCCCAGAGCCCTGAACCCTAACACCCTTGCCCTCAACCCTAGCCCTGAACCCTAACACCGAGCCCTAAACCCTAATGCCGAGCCGAAAACCCTACCCCCGAGCCCTAAACCCTAATACTGAGCCTTAAACCCCATCCCGGAGCCCTAAACCCTACCCCGGAGCCCTGAACCCTAACACCCTTGCCCTCAACCCTAGCCCTGAACCCTAACACCGAGCCCTAAACCCTAATGCCGAGCCGAAAACCCTACCTCCGAGCCCTAAACCCTAATACTGAGCCTTAAACCCCATCCCGGAGCCCTAAACCCTACCCCGGAGCCCTGAACCCTAACACCCTTGCCCTCAACCCTAGCCCTGAACCCTAACACCGAGCCCTAAACCCTAATGCCGAGCCGAAAACCCTACCTCCGAGCCCTAAACCCTAATACTGAGCCTTAAACCCCATCCCGGAGCCCTAAACCCTACCCCAGAGCCCTGAACCCTAACACCCTTGCCCTCAACCCTAGCCCTGAACCCTAACACCGAGCCCTAAACCCTAATGCCGAGCCGAAAACCCTACCCCCAAGCCCAAAACCCTAATACTAAGCCTTAAACCCCATCCCGGAGCCCTAAACCCTACCCCGGAGCCCTGAACCCTAACACCCTTGCCCTCAACCCTAGCCCTGAACCCTAACACCGAGCCCTAAACCCTAATGCCGAGCCGAAAACCCTACCTCCGAGCCCTAAACCCTAATACTGAGCCTTAAACCCCATCCCGGAGCCCTAAACCCTACCCCAGAGCCCTGAACCCTAACACCCTTGCCCTCAACCCTAGCCCTGAACCCTAACACCGAGCCCTAAACCCTAATGCCGGGCCGAAAACCCTACCTCCGAGCCCTAAACCCTAATACTGAGCCTTAAACCCCATCCCGGAGCCCTAAACCCTACCCCAGAGCCCTGAACCCTAACACCCTTGCCCTCAACCCTAGCCCTGAACCCTAACACCGAGCCCTAAACCCTAATGCCGAGCCGAAAACCCTACCTCCGAGCCCTAAACCCTAATACTGAGCCTTAAACCCCATCCCGGAGCCCTAAACCCTACCCCAGAGCCCTGAACCCTAACACCCTTGCCCTCAACCCTAGCCCTGAACCCTAACACCGAGCCCTAAACCCTAATGCCGAGCCGAAAACCCTACCTCCGAGCCCTAAACCCTAATACTGAGCCTTAAACCCCATCCCGGAGCCCTAAACCCTACCCCGGAGCCCTGAACCCTAACACCCTTGCCCTCAACCCTAGCCCTGAACCCTAACACCGAGCCCTAAACCCTAATGCCGAGCCGAAAACCCTACCTCCGAGCCCTAAACCCTAATACTGAGCCTTAAACCCCATCCCGGAGCCCTAAACCCTACCCCAGAGCCCTGAACCCTAACACCCTTGCCCTCAACCCTAGCCCTGAACCCTAACACCGAGCCCTAAACCCTAATGCCGAGCCGAAAACCCTACCCCCAAGCCCAAAACCCTAATACTAAGCCTTAAACCCCATCCCGGAGCCCTAAACCCTACCCCGGAGCCCTGAACCCTAACACCCTTGCCCTCAACCCTAGCCCTGAACCCTAACACCGAGCCCTAAACCCTAATGCCGAGCCGAAAACCCTACCTCCGAGCCCTAAACCCTAATACTGAGCCTTAAACCCCATCCCGGAGCCCTAAACCCTACCCCAGAGCCCTGAACCCTAACACCCTTGCCCTCAACCCTAGCCCTGAACCCTAACACCGAGCCCTAAACCCTAATGCCGAGCCGAAAACCCTACCCCCAAGCCCAAAACCCTAATACTAAGCCTTAAACCCCATCCCGGAGCCCTAAACCCTACCCCGGAGCCCTGAACCCTAACACCCTTGCCCTCAACCCTAGCCCTGAACCCTAACACCGAGCCCTAAACCCTAATGCCGAGCCGAAAACCCTACCTCCGAGCCCTAAACCCTAATACTGAGCCTTAAACCCCATCCCGGAGCCCTAAACCCTACCCCAGAGCCCTGAACCCTAACACCCTTGCCCTCAACCCTAGCCCTGAACCCTAACACCGAGCCCTAAACCCTAATGCCGAGCCGAAAACCCTACCCCCAAGCCCAAAACCCTAATACTAAGCCTTAAACCCCATCCCGGAGCCCTAAACCCTACCCCAGAGCCCTGAACCCTAACACCCTTGCCCTCAACCCTAGCCCTGAACCCTAACACCGAGCCCTAAACCCTAATGCCGAGCCGAAAACCCTACCTCCGAGCCCTAAACCCTAATACTGAGCCTTAAACCCCATCCCGGAGCCCTAAACCCTACCCCAGAGCCCTGAACCCTAACACCCTTGCCCTCAACCCTAGCCCTGAACCCTAACACCGAGCCCTAAACCCTAATGCCGAGCCGAAAACCCTACCCCCAAGCCCAAAACCCTAATACTAAGCCTTAAACCCCATCCCGGAGCCCTAAACCCTACCCCGGAGCCCTGAACCCTAACACCCTTGCCCTCAACCCTAGCCCTGAACCCTAACACCGAGCCCTAAACCCTAATGCCGAGCCGAAAACCCTACCTCCGAGCCCTAAACCCTAATACTGAGCCTTAAACCCCATCCCGGAGCCCTAAACCCTACCCCAGAGCCCTGAACCCTAACACCCTTGCCCTCAACCCTAGCCCTGAACCCTAACACCGAGCCCTAAACCCTAATGCCGAGCCGAAAACCCTACCCCCAAGCCCAAAACCCTAATACTAAGTCTTAAACCCCATCCCGGAGCCCTAAACCCTACCCCGGAGCCCTGAACCCTAACACCCTTGCCCTCAACCCTAGCCCTGAACCCTAACACCGAGCCCTAAACCCTAATGCCGAGCCGAAAACCCTACCTCCGAGCCCTAAACCCTAATACTGAGCCTTAAACCCCATCCCGGAGCCCTAAACCCTACCCCAGAGCCCTGAACCCTAACACCCTTGCCCTCAACCCTAGCCCTGAACCCTAACACCGAGCCCTAAACCCTAATGCCGGGCCGAAAACCCTACCTCCGAGCCCTAAACCCTAATACTGAGCCTTAAACCCCATCCCGGAGCCCTAAACCCTACCCCGGAGCCCTGAACCCTAACACCCTTGCCCTCAACCCTAGCCCTGAACCCTAACACCGAGCCCTAAACCCTAATGCCGAGCCGAAAACCCTACCTCCGAGCCCTAAACCCTAATACTGAGCCTTAAACCCCATCCCGGAGCCCTAAACCCTACCCCAGAGCCCTGAACCCTAACACCCTTGCCCTCAACCCTAGCCCTGAACCCTAACACCGAGCCCTAAACCCTAATGGCGAGCCGAAAACCCTACCCCGAGCCCTAAACCCTAATACTGAGCCTTAAACCCCATCCCGGAGCCCTAAACCCTACCCCGGAGCCCTGAACCCTAACACCCTTGCCCTCAACCCTAGCCCTGAACCCTAACACCGAGCCCTAAACCCTAATGCCGAGCCGAAAACCCTACCTCCGAGCCCTAAACCCTAATACTGAGCCTTAAACCCCATCCCGGAGCCCTAAACCCTACCCCAGAGCCCTGAACCCTAACACCCTTGCCCTCAACCCTAGCCCTGAACCCTAACACCGAGCCCTAAACCCTAATGCCGAGCCGAAAACCCTACCCCCAAGCCCAAAACCCTAATACTAAGCCTTAAACCCCATCCCGGAGCCCTAAACCCTACCCCGGAGCCCTGAACCCTAACACCCTTGCCCTCAACCCTAGCCCTGAACCCTAACACCGAGCCCTAAACCCTAATGCCGAGCCGAAAACCCTACCTCCGAGCCCTAAACCCTAATACTGAGCCTTAAACCCCATCCCGGAGCCCTAAACCCTACCCCAGAGCCCTGAACCCTAACACCCTTGCCCTCAACCCTAGCCCTGAACCCTAACACCGAGCCCTAAACCCTAATGCCGGGCCGAAAACCCTACCTCCGAGCCCTAAACCCTAATACTGAGCCTTAAACCCCATCCCGGAGCCCTAAACCCTACCCCAGAGCCCTGAACCCTAACACCCTTGCCCTCAACCCTAGCCCTGAACCCTAACACCGAGCCCTAAACCCTAATGCCGAGCCGAAAACCCTACCTCCGAGCCCTAAACCCTAATACTGAGCCTTAAACCCCATCCCGGAGCCCTAAACCCTACCCCAGAGCCCTGAACCCTAACACCCTTGCCCTCAACCCTAGCCCTGAACCCTAACACCGAGCCCTAAACCCTAATGCCGAGCCGAAAACCCTACCTCCGAGCCCTAAACCCTAATACTGAGCCTTAAACCCCATCCCGGAGCCCTAAACCCTACCCCAGAGCCCTGAACCCTAACACCCTTGCCCTCAACCCTAGCCCTGAACCCTAACACCGAGCCCTAAACCCTAATGCCGAGCCGAAAACCCTACCCCCAAGCCCAAAACCCTAATACTAAGTCTTAAACCCCATCCCGGAGCCCTAAACCCTACCCCGGAGCCCTGAACCCTAACACCCTTGCCCTCAACCCTAGCCCTGAACCCTAACACCGAGCCCTAAACCCTAATGCCGAGCCGAAAACCCTACCTCCGAGCCCTAAACCCTAATACTGAGCCTTAAACCCCATCCCGGAGCCCTAAACCCTACCCCAGAGCCCTGAACCCTAACACCCTTGCCCTCAACCCTAGCCCTGAACCCTAACACCGAGCCCTAAACCCTAATGCCGAGCCGAAAACCCTACCTCCGAGCCCTAAACCCTAATACTGAGCCTTAAACCCCATCCCGGAGCCCTAAACCCTACCCCAGAGCCCTGAACCCTAACACCCTTGCCCTCAACCCTAGCCCTGAACCCTAACACCGAGCCCTAAACCCTAATGCCGAGCCGAAAACCCTACCCCCAAGCCCAAAACCCTAATACTAAGTCTTAAACCCCATCCCGGAGCCCTAAACCCTACCCCGGAGCCCTGAACCCTAACACCCTTGCCCTCAACCCTAGCCCTGAACCCTAACACCGAGCCCTAAACCCTAATGCCGAGCCGAAAACCCTACCCCCAAGCCCAAAACCCTAATACTAAGCCTTAAACCCCATCCCGGAGCCCTAAACCCTACCCCAGAGCCCTGAACCCTAACACCCTTGCCCTCAACCCTAGCCCTGAACCCTAACACCGAGCCCTAAACCCTAATGCCGAGCCGAAAACCCTACCCCCGAGCCCTAAACCCTAATACTGAGCCTTAAACCCCATCCCGGAGCCCTAAACCCTACCCCAGAGCCCTGAACCCTAACACCCTTGCCCTCAACCCTAGCCCTGAACCCTAACACCGAGCCCTAAACCCTAATGGCGAGCCGAAAACCCTACCCCCGAGCCCTAAACCCTAATACTGAGCCTTAAACCCCATCCCGGAGCCCTAAACCCTACCCCAGAGCCCTGAACCCTAACACCCTTGCCCTCAACCCTAGCCCTGAACCCTAACACCGAGCCCTAAACCCTAATGCCGAGCCGAAAACCCTACCCCCAAGCCCAAAACCCTAATACTAAGCCTTAAACCCCATCCCGGAGCCCTAAACCCTACCCCAGAGCCCTGAACCCTAACACCCTTGCCCTCAACCCTAGCCCTGAACCCTAACACCGAGCCCTAAACCCTAATGCCGAGCCGAAAACCCTACCCCCAAGCCCAAAACCCTAATACTAAGCCTTAAACCCCATCCCGGAGCCCTAAACCCTACCCCAGAGCCCTGAACCCTAACACCCTTGCCCTCAACCCTAGCCCTGAACCCTAACACCGAGCCCTAAACCCTAATGCCGAGCCGAAAACCCTACCCCCAAGCCCAAAACCCTAATACTAAGCCTTAAACCCCATCCCGGAGCCCTAAACCCTACCCCAGAGCCCTGAACCCTAACACCCTTGCCCTCAACCCTAGCCCTGAACCCTAACACCGAGCCCTAAACCCTAATGCCGAGCCGAAAACCCTACCCCCGAGCCCTAAACCCTAATACTGAGCCTTAAACCCCATCCCGGAGCCCTAAACCCTACCCCAGAGCCCTGAACCCTAACACCCTTGCCCTCAACCCTAGCCCTGAACCCTAACACCGAGCCCTAAACCCTAATGGCGAGCCGAAAACCCTACCCCCGAGCCCTAAACCCTAATACTGAGCCTTAAACCCCATCCCGGAGCCCTAAACCCTACCCCAGAGCCCTGAACCCTAACACCCTTGCCCTCAACCCTAGCCCTGAACCCTAACACCGAGCCCTAAACCCTAATGCCGAGCCGAAAACCCTACCCCCGAGCCCTAAACCCTAATACTGAGCCTTAAACCCCATCCCGGAGCCCTAAACCCTACCCCAGAGCCCTGAACCCTAACACCCTTGCCCTCAACCCTAGCCCTGAACCCTAACACCGAGCCCTAAACCCTAATGCCGAGCCGAAAACCCTACCCCCAAGCCCAAAACCCTAATACTAAGCCTTAAACCCCATCCCGGAGCCCTAAACCCTACCCCGGAGCCCTGAACCCTAACACCCTTGCCCTCAACCCTAGCCCTGAACCCTAACACCGAGCCCTAAACCCTAATGCCGAGCCGAAAACCCTACCTCCGAGCCCTAAACCCTAATACTGAGCCTTAAACCCCATCCCGGAGCCCTAAACCCTACCCCAGAGCCCTGAACCCTAACACCCTTGCCCTCAACCCTAGCCCTGAACCCTAACACCGAGCCCTAAACCCTAATGGCGAGCCGAAAACCCTACCCCCGAGCCCTAAACCCTAATACTGAGCCTTAAACCCCATCCCGGAGCCCTAAACCCTACCCCAGAGCCCTGAACCCTAACACCCTTGCCCTCAACCCTAGCCCTGAACCCTAACACCGAGCCCTAAACCCTAATGCCGAGCCGAAAACCCTACCCCCGAGCCCTAAACCCTAATACTGAGCCTTAAACCCCATCCCGGAGCCCTAAACCCTACCCCAGAGCCCTGAACCCTAACACCCTTGCCCTCAACCCTAGCCCTGAACCCTAACACCGAGCCCTAAACCCTAATGCCGAGCCGAAAACCCTACCCCCAAGCCCAAAACCCTAATACTAAGCCTTAAACCCCATCCCGGAGCCCTAAACCCTACCCCGGAGCCCTGAACCCTAACACCCTTGCCCTCAACCCTAGCCCTGAACCCTAACACCGAGCCCTAAACCCTAATGCCGAGCCGAAAACCCTACCCCCGAGCCCTAAACCCTAATACTGAGCCTTAAACCCCATCCCGGAGCCCTAAACCCTACCCCGGAGCCCTGAACCCTAACACCCTTGCCCTCAACCCTAGCCCTGAACCCTAACACCGAGCCCTAAACCCTAATGCCGAGCCGAAAACCCTACCTCCGAGCCCTAAACCCTAATACTGAGCCTTAAACCCCATCCCGGAGCCCTAAACCCTACCCCAGAGCCCTGAACCCTAACACCCTTGCCCTCAACCCTAGCCCTGAACCCTAACACCGAGCCCTAAACCCTAATGGCGAGCCGAAAACCCTACCCCGAGCCCTAAACCCTAATACTGAGCCTTAAACCCCATCCCGGAGCCCTAAACCCTACCCCGGAGCCCTGAACCCTAACACCCTTGCCCTCAACCCTAGCCCTGAACCCTAACACCGAGCCCTAAACCCTAATGCCGAGCCGAAAACCCTACCTCCGAGCCCTAAACCCTAATACTGAGCCTTAAACCCCATCCCGGAGCCCTAAACCCTACCCCAGAGCCCTGAACCCTAACACCCTTGCCCTCAACCCTAGCCCTGAACCCTAACACCGAGCCCTAAACCCTAATGCCGAGCCGAAAACCCTACCCCCAAGCCCAAAACCCTAATACTAAGCCTTAAACCCCATCCCGGAGCCCTAAACCCTACCCCGGAGCCCTGAACCCTAACACCCTTGCCCTCAACCCTAGCCCTGAACCCTAACACCGAGCCCTAAACCCTAATGCCGAGCCGAAAACCCTACCTCCGAGCCCTAAACCCTAATACTGAGCCTTAAACCCCATCCCGGAGCCCTAAACCCTACCCCAGAGCCCTGAACCCTAACACCCTTGCCCTCAACCCTAGCCCTGAACCCTAACACCGAGCCCTAAACCCTAATGCCGGGCCGAAAACCCTACCTCCGAGCCCTAAACCCTAATACTGAGCCTTAAACCCCATCCCGGAGCCCTAAACCCTACCCCAGAGCCCTGAACCCTAACACCCTTGCCCTCAACCCTAGCCCTGAACCCTAACACCGAGCCCTAAACCCTAATGCCGAGCCGAAAACCCTACCTCCGAGCCCTAAACCCTAATACTGAGCCTTAAACCCCATCCCGGAGCCCTAAACCCTACCCCAGAGCCCTGAACCCTAACACCCTTGCCCTCAACCCTAGCCCTGAACCCTAACACCGAGCCCTAAACCCTAATGCCGAGCCGAAAACCCTACCTCCGAGCCCTAAACCCTAATACTGAGCCTTAAACCCCATCCCGGAGCCCTAAACCCTACCCCAGAGCCCTGAACCCTAACACCCTTGCCCTCAACCCTAGCCCTGAACCCTAACACCGAGCCCTAAACCCTAATGCCGAGCCGAAAACCCTACCCCCAAGCCCAAAACCCTAATACTAAGTCTTAAACCCCATCCCGGAGCCCTAAACCCTACCCCGGAGCCCTGAACCCTAACACCCTTGCCCTCAACCCTAGCCCTGAACCCTAACACCGAGCCCTAAACCCTAATGCCGAGCCGAAAACCCTACCCCCGAGCCCTAAACCCTAATACTGAGCCTTAAACCCCATCCCGGAGCCCTAAACCCTACCCCGGAGCCCTGAACCCTAACACCCTTGCCCTCAACCCTAGCCCTGAACCCTAACACCGAGCCCTAAACCCTAATGCCGAGCCGAAAACCCTACCTCCGAGCCCTAAACCCTAATACTGAGCCTTAAACCCCATCCCGGAGCCCTAAACCCTACCCCAGAGCCCTGAACCCTAACACCCTTGCCCTCAACCCTAGCCCTGAACCCTAACACCGAGCCCTAAACCCTAATGCCGAGCCGAAAACCCTACCCCCAAGCCCAAAACCCTAATACTAAGCCTTAAACCCCATCCCGGAGCCCTAAACCCTACCCCAGAGCCCTGAACCCTAACACCCTTGCCCTCAACCCTAGCCCTGAACCCTAACACCGAGCCCTAAACCCTAATGCCGAGCCGAAAACCCTACCCCCGAGCCCTAAACCCTAATACTGAGCCTTAAACCCCATCCCGGAGCCCTAAACCCTACCCCAGAGCCCTGAACCCTAACACCCTTGCCCTCAACCCTAGCCCTGAACCCTAACACCGAGCCCTAAACCCTAATGCCGAGCCGAAAACCCTACCCCCGAGCCCTAAACCCTAATACTGAGCCTTAAACCCCATCCCGGAGCCCTAAACCCTACCCCAGAGCCCTGAACCCTAACACCCTTGCCCTCAACCCTAGCCCTGAACCCTAACACCGAGCCCTAAACCCTAATGCCGAGCCGAAAACCCTACCCCCAAGCCCAAAACCCTAATACTAAGTCTTAAACCCCATCCCGGAGCCCTAAACCCTACCCCGGAGCCCTGAACCCTAACACCCTTGCCCTCAACCCTAGCCCTGAACCCTAACACCGAGCCCTAAACCCTAATGCCGAGCCGAAAACCCTACCCCCGAGCCCTAAACCCTAATACTGAGCCTTAAACCCCATCCCGGAGCCCTAAACCCTACCCCGGAGCCCTGAACCCTAACACCCTTGCCCTCAACCCTAGCCCTGAACCCTAACACCGAGCCCTAAACCCTAATGCCGAGCCGAAAACCCTACCTCCGAGCCCTAAACCCTAATACTGAGCCTTAAACCCCATCCCGGAGCCCTAAACCCTACCCCAGAGCCCTGAACCCTAACACCCTTGCCCTCAACCCTAGCCCTGAACCCTAACACCGAGCCCTAAACCCTAATGCCGAGCCGAAAACCCTACCCCCAAGCCCAAAACCCTAATACTAAGCCTTAAACCCCATCCCGGAGCCCTAAACCCTACCCCGGAGCCCTGAACCCTAACACCCTTGCCCTCAACCCTAGCCCTGAACCCTAACACCGAGCCCTAAACCCTAATGCCGAGCCGAAAACCCTACCTCCGAGCCCTAAACCCTAATACTGAGCCTTAAACCCCATCCCGGAGCCCTAAACCCTACCCCAGAGCCCTGAACCCTAACACCCTTGCCCTCAACCCTAGCCCTGAACCCTAACACCGAGCCCTAAACCCTAATGCCGAGCCGAAAACCCTACCCCCGAGCCCTAAACCCTAATACTGAGCCTTAAACCCCATCCCGGAGCCCTAAACCCTACCCCGGAGCCCTGAACCCTAACACCCTTGCCCTCAACCCTAGCCCTGAACCCTAACACCGAGCCCTAAACCCTAATGCTGAGCCGAAAACCCTACCTCCGAGCCCTAAACCCTAATACTGAGCCTTAAACCCCATCCCGGAGCCCTAAACCCTACCCCAGAGCCCTGAACCCTAACACCCTTGCCCTCAACCCTAGCCCTGAACCCTAACACCGAGCCCTAAACCCTAATGGCGAGCCGAAAACCCTACCCCCGAGCCCTAAACCCTAATACTGAGCCTTAAACCCCATCCCGGAGCCCTAAACCCTACCCCGGAGCCCTGAACCCTAACACCCTTGCCCTCAACCCTAGCCCTGAACCCTAACACCGAGCCCTAAACCCTAATGCCGAGCCGAAAACCCTACCTCCGAGCCCTAAACCCTAATACTGAGCCTTAAACCCCATCCCGGAGCCCTAAACCCTACCCCAGAGCCCTGAACCCTAACACCCTTGCCCTCAACCCTAGCCCTGAACCCTAACACCGAGCCCTAAACCCTAATGCCGAGCCGAAAACCCTACCCCCAAGCCCAAAACCCTAATACTAAGCCTTAAACCCCATCCCGGAGCCCTAAACTCTACCCCGGAGCCCTGAACCCTAACACCCTTGCCCTCAACCCTAGCCCTGAACCCTAACACCGAGCCCTAAACCCTAATGCCGAGCCGAAAACCCTACCTCCGAGCCCTAAACCCTAATACTGAGCCTTAAACCCCATCCCGGAGCCCTAAACCCTACCCCAGAGCCCTGAACCCTAACACCCTTGCCCTCAACCCTAGCCCTGAACCCTAACACCGAGCCCTAAACCCTAATGCCGGGCCGAAAACCCTACCTCCGAGCCCTAAACCCTAATACTGAGCCTTAAACCCCATCCCGGAGCCCTAAACCCTACCCCAGAGCCCTGAACCCTAACACCCTTGCCCTCAACCCTAGCCCTGAACCCTAACACCGAGCCCTAAACCCTAATGCCGAGCCGAAAACCCTACCTCCGAGCCCTAAACCCTAATACTGAGCCTTAAACCCCATCCCGGAGCCCTAAACCCTACCCCAGAGCCCTGAACCCTAACACCCTTGCCCTCAACCCTAGCCCTGAACCCTAACACCGAGCCCTAAACCCTAATGCCGAGCCGAAAACCCTACCTCCGAGCCCTAAACCCTAATACTGAGCCTTAAACCCCATCCCGGAGCCCTAAACCCTACCCCAGAGCCCTGAACCCTAACACCCTTGCCCTCAACCCTAGCCCTGAACCCTAACACCGAGCCCTAAACCCTAATGCCGAGCCGAAAACCCTACCCCCAAGCCCAAAACCCTAATACTAAGTCTTAAACCCCATCCCGGAGCCCTAAACCCTACCCCGGAGCCCTGAACCCTAACACCCTTGCCCTCAACCCTAGCCCTGAACCCTAACACCGAGCCCTAAACCCTAATGCCGAGCCGAAAACCCTACCCCCGAGCCCTAAACCCTAATACTGAGCCTTAAACCCCATCCCGGAGCCCTAAACCCTACCCCGGAGCCCTGAACCCTAACACCCTTGCCCTCAACCCTAGCCCTGAACCCTAACACCGAGCCCTAAACCCTAATGCCGAGCCGAAAACCCTACCTCCGAGCCCTAAACCCTAATACTGAGCCTTAAACCCCATCCCGGAGCCCTAAACCCTACCCCAGAGCCCTGAACCCTAACACCCTTGCCCTCAACCCTAGCCCTGAACCCTAACACCGAGCCCTAAACCCTAATGCCGAGCCGAAAACCCTACCCCCAAGCCCAAAACCCTAATACTAAGCCTTAAACCCCATCCCGGAGCCCTAAACCCTACCCCAGAGCCCTGAACCCTAACACCCTTGCCCTCAACCCTAGCCCTGAACCCTAACACCGAGCCCTAAACCCTAATGCCGAGCCGAAAACCCTACCCCCGAGCCCTAAACCCTAATACTGAGCCTTAAACCCCATCCCGGAGCCCTAAACCCTACCCCAGAGCCCTGAACCCTAACACCCTTGCCCTCAACCCTAGCCCTGAACCCTAACACCGAGCCCTAAACCCTAATGCCGAGCCGAAAACCCTACCCCCGAGCCCTAAACCCTAATACTGAGCCTTAAACCCCATCCCGGAGCCCTAAACCCTACCCCAGAGCCCTGAACCCTAACACCCTTGCCCTCAACCCTAGCCCTGAACCCTAACACCGAGCCCTAAACCCTAATGCCGAGCCGAAAACCCTACCCCCAAGCCCAAAACCCTAATACTAAGCCTTAAACCCCATCCCGGAGCCCTAAACCCTACCCCGGAGCCCTGAACCCTAACACCCTTGCCCTCAACCCTAGCCCTGAACCCTAACACCGAGCCCTAAACCCTAATGCCGAGCCGAAAACCCTACCCCCGAGCCCTAAACCCTAATACTGAGCCTTAAACCCCATCCCGGAGCCCTAAACCCTACCCCGGAGCCCTGAACCCTAACACCCTTGCCCTCAACCCTAGCCCTGAACCCTAACACCGAGCCCTAAACCCTAATGCCGAGCCGAAAACCCTACCTCCGAGCCCTAAACCCTAATACTGAGCCTTAAACCCCATCCCGGAGCCCTAAACCCTACCCCAGAGCCCTGAACCCTAACACCCTTGCCCTCAACCCTAGCCCTGAACCCTAACACCGAGCCCTAAACCCTAATGGCGAGCCGAAAACCCTACCCCCGAGCCCTAAACCCTAATACTGAGCCTTAAACCCCATCCCGGAGCCCTAAACCCTACCCCGGAGCCCTGAACCCTAACACCCTTGCCCTCAACCCTAGCCCTGAACCCTAACACCGAGCCCTAAACCCTAATGCCGAGCCGAAAACCCTACCTCCGAGCCCTAAACCCTAATACTGAGCCTTAAACCCCATCCCGGAGCCCTAAACCCTACCCCAGAGCCCTGAACCCTAACACCCTTGCCCTCAACCCTAGCCCTGAACCCTAACACCGAGCCCTAAACCCTAATGCCGAGCCGAAAACCCTACCCCCAAGCCCAAAACCCTAATACTAAGCCTTAAACCCCATCCCGGAGCCCTAAACCCTACCCCGGAGCCCTGAACCCTAACACCCTTGCCCTCAACCCTAGCCCTGAACCCTAACACCGAGCCCTAAACCCTAATGCCGAGCCGAAAACCCTACCTCCGAGCCCTAAACCCTAATACTGAGCCTTAAACCCCATCCCGGAGCCCTAAACCCTACCCCAGAGCCCTGAACCCTAACACCCTTGCCCTCAACCCTAGCCCTGAACCCTAACACCGAGCCCTAAACCCTAATGCCGGGCCGAAAACCCTACCTCCGAGCCCTAAACCCTAATACTGAGCCTTAAACCCCATCCCGGAGCCCTAAACCCTACCCCAGAGCCCTGAACCCTAACACCCTTGCCCTCAACCCTAGCCCTGAACCCTAACACCGAGCCCTAAACCCTAATGCCGAGCCGAAAACCCTACCTCCGAGCCCTAAACCCTAATACTGAGCCTTAAACCCCATCCCGGAGCCCTAAACCCTACCCCAGAGCCCTGAACCCTAACACCCTTGCCCTCAACCCTAGCCCTGAACCCTAACACCGAGCCCTAAACCCTAATGCCGAGCCGAAAACCCTACCTCCGAGCCCTAAACCCTAATACTGAGCCTTAAACCCCATCCCGGAGCCCTAAACCCTACCCCAGAGCCCTGAACCCTAACACCCTTGCCCTCAACCCTAGCCCTGAACCCTAACACCGAGCCCTAAACCCTAATGCCGAGCCGAAAACCCTACCCCCAAGCCCAAAACCCTAATACTAAGTCTTAAACCCCATCCCGGAGCCCTAAACCCTACCCCGGAGCCCTGAACCCTAACACCCTTGCCCTCAACCCTAGCCCTGAACCCTAACACCGAGCCCTAAACCCTAATGCCGAGCCGAAAACCCTACCCCCGAGCCCTAAACCCTAATACTGAGCCTTAAACCCCATCCCGGAGCCCTAAACCCTACCCCGGAGCCCTGAACCCTAACACCCTTGCCCTCAACCCTAGCCCTGAACCCTAACACCGAGCCCTAAACCCTAATGCCGAGCCGAAAACCCTACCTCCGAGCCCTAAACCCTAATACTGAGCCTTAAACCCCATCCCGGAGCCCTAAACCCTACCCCAGAGCCCTGAACCCTAACACCCTTGCCCTCAACCCTAGCCCTGAACCCTAACACCGAGCCCTAAACCCTAATGCCGAGCCGAAAACCCTACCCCCAAGCCCAAAACCCTAATACTAAGCCTTAAACCCCATCCCGGAGCCCTAAACCCTACCCCAGAGCCCTGAACCCTAACACCCTTGCCCTCAACCCTAGCCCTGAACCCTAACACCGAGCCCTAAACCCTAATGCCGAGCCGAAAACCCTACCCCCGAGCCCTAAACCCTAATACTGAGCCTTAAACCCCATCCCGGAGCCCTAAACCCTACCCCAGAGCCCTGAACCCTAACACCCTTGCCCTCAACCCTAGCCCTGAACCCTAACACCGAGCCCTAAACCCTAATGCCGAGCCGAAAACCCTACCCCCGAGCCCTAAACCCTAATACTGAGCCTTAAACCCCATCCCGGAGCCCTAAACCCTACCCCAGAGCCCTGAACCCTAACACCCTTGCCCTCAACCCTAGCCCTGAACCCTAACACCGAGCCCTAAACCCTAATGCCGAGCCGAAAACCCTACCCCCAAGCCCAAAACCCTAATACTAAGCCTTAAACCCCATCCCGGAGCCCTAAACCCTACCCCGGAGCCCTGAACCCTAACACCCTTGCCCTCAACCCTAGCCCTGAACCCTAACACCGAGCCCTAAACCCTAATGCCGAGCCGAAAACCCTACCCCCGAGCCCTAAACCCTAATACTGAGCCTTAAACCCCATCCCGGAGCCCTAAACCCTACCCCGGAGCCCTGAACCCTAACACCCTTGCCCTCAACCCTAGCCCTGAACCCTAACACCGAGCCCTAAACCCTAATGCCGAGCCGAAAACCCTACCTCCGAGCCCTAAACCCTAATACTGAGCCTTAAACCCCATCCCGGAGCCCTAAACCCTACCCCAGAGCCCTGAACCCTAACACCCTTGCCCTCAACCCTAGCCCTGAACCCTAACACCGAGCCCTAAACCCTAATGCCGAGCCGAAAACCCTACCTCCGAGTCCTAAACCCTAATACTGAGCCTTAAACCCCATCCCGGAGCCCTAAACCCTACCCCAGAGCCCTGAACCCTAACACCCTTGCCCTCAACCCTAGCCCTGAACCCTAACACCGAGCCCTAAACCCTAATGCCGAGCCGAAAACCCTACCCCCGAGCCCTAAACCCTAATACTGAGCCTTAAACCCCATCCCGGAGCCCTAAACCCTACCCCAGAGCCCTGAACCCTAACACCCTTGCCCTCAACCCTAGCCCTGAACCCTAACACCGAGCCCTAAACCCTAATGCCGAGCCGAAAACCCTACCCCCGAGCCCTAAACCCTAATACTGAGCCTTAAACCCCATCCCGGAGCCCTAAACCCTATCCCAGAGCCCTGAACCCTAACACCCTTGCCCTCAACCCTAGCCCTGAACCCTAACACCGAGCCCTAAACCCTAATGCCGAGCCGAAAACCCTACCCCCAAGCCCAAAACCCTAATACTAAGCCTTAAACCCCATCCCGGAGCCCTAAACCCTACCCCGGAGCCCTGAACCCTAACACCCTTGCCCTCAACCCTAGCCCTGAACCCTAACACCGAGCCCTAAACCCTAATGCCGAGCCGAAAACCCTACCCCCGAGCCCTAAACCCTAATACTGAGCCTTAAACCCCATCCCGGAGCCCTAAACCCTACCCTGGAGCCCTGAACCCTAACACCCTTGCCCTCAACCCTAGCCCTGAACCCTAACACCGAGCCCTAAACCCTAATGCCGAGCCGAAAACCCTACCTCCGAGCCCTAAACCCTAATACTGAGCCTTAAACCCCATCCCGGAGCCCTAAACCCTACCCCAGAGCCCTGAACCCTAACACCCTTGCCCTCAACCCTAGCCCTGAACCCTAACACCGAGCCCTAAACCCTAATGCCGAGCCGAAAACCCTACCCCCGAGCCCTAAACCCTAATACTGAGCCTTAAACCCCATCCCGGAGCCCTAAACCCTACCCCGGAGCCCTGAACTATAACACCCTTGCCCTCAACCCTAGCCCTGAACCCTAACACCAGAAAAGTATTTAAAATCCCATTCATGGTCACTCGCAGACACACAGGGTAGAGCATAGCGTAGTCTAGTTCTTGGGCACGTAGTGCATGCTTTAATGGGGCAAACTGTCTCCGTGCCTCCTGAACTTTAGCTGTAAATTCAGGGAACAGCAATATTGCGGAGCGCTCATATTGCAATGTCCCTAAGTCTCTGGCTATCCCTATAATATAGGAATTTGGTGATGATCGGGTGCAGGGAGCATCAGGAGGGAGTCATGGGCCTAACGAGCAATGCACCCGCTCAATTACAAACATTGCAGAAAAAGTGTTGGGGCCTAGAAGTGAGACTAGCCGGGTTTCGGTGAATAGTTCCACATTCCCCGTGGGTGTGAACTCAGGAAGACCAGTAAGTCATATATTGCTCCTCCTAGACCTAGCTTCACGGTCTTCTGCTTTGTCTTGCAGTTGCGTTAGGGCCTTGCCAATCTGCTTTTGCATTGCATCAGTCTCCATGTGTGCCTGCTCAATCTCGGTCACGCACCTCTCTGCCATGTCTACCCTCTTGGTATGTTTGTCAAGGAGTTCAGACATACGGTCCACGCGATAGACCAAGTCTATTTTGCCATCTATGGCACTGAGACTGGATTGTATTGTGGATAGGATTTCGTGGAAATCTGCAGGGGGTCACCTCTCCTTTATCTCCCTGTTCTGGGGGATGGGCTATTGCTGGGCTCTCGGGTCCTGGTTTCGCACTGTTCGAATGGGATTTTAGACATGACCTTGTGCACCTTCCCCATCGCTGCAGGTAGCGCCCCAAGGGGAAACACCTATGATACTTACAGTCATGGAATCTCAGGTGCTGGGAGTCGGTCAGGCACGTGTCCCTCTATCAGTTTACCAAGACAGCGCAGGGTGTAGACAGAGATCCAAAGAGGGGACGGAGGGGGGTCCCCCACAGGCCCACCCCAGCCCCGGGGAGCTCACTGAGATCACTTTGTCTCTCTGCCTCCCTGGAGGTAATCATTTATTTGAAGCAGCTTTATTGAGACACCAACCTCTGTGCTTATATTTTTATTTTTTTGTCTCCGACGCTCTGAGTATACACTGGCCACAGTACCCCTGTGAAGTAGGCCAGGCTGATCACTACTCCCAACTGCGCCGCAGTTCTGCAGGGGCTCCCCCAGAACTCAGGCCCCAGGGATAAGATTCATCAGGTGGAACCAGGCTTTGACCAGCACTTCTGCTCACTCCTCGCGTCCACAGGGCTTAGCTTATTTTCCTCAGCCCCCCATGGGGGCCCAGCTACGCCACTACCACTAATCGCCAAGTCAGTAGACAGTCTTCCAGGGGGCACACAGACCTCTGAGCTCCTCCCCACACCTCAGAGCTGGGACTCCAGTTTTCTGTAGTCGGTGTACTTCCCAGGGGACTTGCGGTCCTCCTCGCCGCTCACCACCGCACTGAGCAGGACCTTCAGGTCTTGGTTGCTGGGTGCAGCCATGCCCAGTTGCAGGCCCACCGCGTCATCGGGACGGAATAGGGAGGGCGATCGAAGCTCCCAGCCTAACCGCATGCTCCTCTGACCAGTAGAGGTCGGCCATACCACCCCAGCTATCGGTGGTCCGGTGCTCCTTTTTCACCACCACTCTTCATGGCAGAATGCTGCCCTTCACCTTAGTTCGCAGACGGGCTCAGGGCACTTGTCTCCTCTCTGCAGGAGTATCTCTGATTTCTCGCCTCGTAGCCCATCAAATACCCACAAAACAGCACCCCTGTGAATCCCATATAATAACTACAAAAAGAGGAACAATCCCCTAAAGAGACAAACAGGAAAAATCATCCAAGAGGGGTAGGCAATACTCCATGGAGACTGCCACTCAGATCGTGAATACCTGAGAATGTTACTGCACTGCTGTGCCTATGCCAGATCCTTAAATGTCTTTGTCTATTGATCTATCAACATGGTTTTCAACAGCATAATCACCAAGAGCCTGTCTGTGTATATTCACCTTGGTATTGTCGGCCAATCTTTAAGCCTGCTCTAGCAACCAGTAGAGATGATATTTGGTCAATTAATGTCAGCTGTAGATTGTAGATCCCCAAACAGTGTCATGTATGTGCATGTTTGTTTTGTGCTGAGGGGATTACCAGGTAATCGTTTACGCAGCTCTCTGATGAATGTCACATGCTTTTTTTCTGAGTCCCCAGACAGATCATGCAGTCTGTGTTTTCTCCTTTGTACTGCAGATCACTAGTGTCTTCAACTGTGTAGCCTTGGACCGTGTCATGTATGTGCATGTAACTTGCATGATCGAGGTAACTATTAGCGGCGATACTACTTGTCTCTTGGACATCTTTCAAGTGCTCTACTTTTTTCTCCTGGCCCTCCTGCCCCTCTATCCCCCAGGGGCAGCAATCTGAGGGATAGCCCCAGGTGCCACAAGCTCTAGCTATCCCTCTGTCTCCATTTGTGCCTGCATTCGCTGTTGGAGGGGAAGCACAGTGTTTCCTCAGATTGCCCCCGAGGCCTACGAGTGTGGTCGCTCATCAGGGGCTCATCTGGCAGCTCTGCCACTGCCGTACGTTATCCGAGGTCCCCGACTGGTGAGCAGCTTCAGTGGCGGGCAGCAAGTTGTGTGTTGGGTGGCTCCGCAGCTTCAGTCAGGTGGCCATGCCCGAGTTGTGCCACTTTATCGTTTGTGTCGCATAGTAGTAACTTCATCTCCCGCTGGGAGAGATTGAGGAAATGTGTACTGTACTCGCATTGTCATTTTTATGAATTTGTCTGAAATTATTAATATTGTTCTATGATAAAATATGGCATTGAGTTTGCAATGAATATTATTTATTATTCATGGTAGTGGGAGGTGACTGCTGGAAAAAAAGTCTTTGGAACTCTATTCCAAGCAATAAATCAAATTAAAAAAAAACATTATGATACCGAAGCACTTGTCCCTGTGAGCTCTGCTTACTTCAGAATAAAGCAGTCTTTTTCACAAATTGAAACCTTTCAAACAGTGGTGATGGGAATAATTTCCTTCCTTGTTCCTGGGCCCAGGACACACTGGCTAGGGTGTGTAGCTTCCATTGGTGCAACAGGTGCAGTGGCACCGGGCACAGAGCCCTGGATTGATGTTGTATTTCAGAGTTTAAACAGTGGTCAGGGGTCCCATTTCATTCCTTGCTCGTGGGCCCAGGCACCCTCTCTATATCTAAGGTGAATATTTCAGAGGAGCCCTCCAGTTTACTCGGTTTGGCAGAACCTTTGACCTCTGACTCCGACTTTCATTTTTCTCTCTCACTGACATGTTCTAGTTGAAATCCCATCACTCTAGCTTTTAGAAAGATTCACAGACACATTTGTTCAACTGTTTCGTATTTTATTGAATAGAATTGTCCTTCTCAGCAGCTTCCAGTATTTTGACATAATTTGTGATTTCAAAATATCATGAAAAGAGATCAATTTATTAGACACACATTTTTTGCTTTTGTGTGATTACTGCAGAGAAGCACTTCTTCCGTATGCCAGGCAGATGTGCGGATATATTTTCTCTTTAAAGGTGGCGGTGAAGGTGTAGAGGTGCTTCTTTGTGTCATCGTTGTAGAAAGACACCAGACCCTCCTCGTAGTCCACGAAGATGCCCACATTGGAAAGCGTGCCAATAAAATTGTGCTGTCTGTCCGTTTCATCCGTAACATCATACACTGAGGACCCCTGGGTGAGGACCCAGATGCCCTCTCTGGGGTTATACTGCAAGTAGGTCTCTTTGCTCACTGATGCACTGGAGACCCCCAGCCTCCAGTGGTCCTGCATCGCATACTCTTCCGGTACCCACACTGACTGGCCCATAGTCACCACCCAGTACCACTTCCCAGAGAGGACCCCCGTGGTCCCCCGGACACAGCGGCCCGTGTCCAGGTTGCGGAGTTCCTTCCCGTTACTGCTGATGAGAAAGGTCCTGTCTGCAGCCTTCGGATCCACCGACAGGGGCGCTGCGGAGACAGAGAACATCATGAGGCCACTCACAAAAATTGTCAACACTTCCAAGAATGCGCAGAATTTGCTGGCAGAGAAAATATAGTTAAAAATAAGGGCACTATTTATGAAGGCCTTACACTGCTGTTACATCACTTTTTGTGACGCTGCAGTGGCATAAAAAATGTGCCAAGCTGCACTATATTTACAAATGGATGCCTCTAGACAGATGTGTCAGCTTGAAGCCCCTGCGACACATTATACCTACGATAGGTATAATGTATCCAGGGTGGGCGTCCGAAACAGGAAAGCCAGGTAGAAGTGTTGCAGTGAAATCTATGAGGTTTCACTGCGTCACTACGTCAAATCCTTACACCTGCTTGAGAAGGTGTAAGGATGAGGCAGGGCTTTTCTTATTGCTGGAGTTGCATTTGTAAATCCTTGTTACAGAGCACAGTCTTGTTTTTACGCATCGATGTGACACTTTCCATAAATTAGGACCTGAGGGGCTTAATTACAAGCCCCTTGCACCACAGATGAGTCACTTTTAATATCTGAGAAAGTGATGCTCAATTGGGGCAAGGGACTTGTAATCAAGCCTCTAAAACAAGGGTACTGAAAGTACGTCCCGCGGGCCAGTAGCGGCCCGGCAAGCCTTTAGTGGCGACCCGCGGACCTTGAGACATCGCACCTGTGTTCTTTTTTTTTAAACTTCAGCAAACACCTCTGCTAGCAGCAGTGCGAGTCAGAGACATTGCTCTGTGGGGGCCTGGTGATTCCAGCCACAGTCAAGAGTGGAGCTGCAGGGGCCCTAAGAGGTGAACAAAGCCTCATTAACAAACAAATGGTCTTTTAAAGACCTGTGAAGTACTGGGGTGCGGCTGTGTGTGTGCCCAGGCTGACACACATGGGGAGGGGGAGTGGGGGAGAGGACAGCAGGGACTGAGAGCCCGGTGAGGTGGGAGGGCAGAGCAGGGAGTGTGAGCCCGGGTGAGGGAGGTGGGAGGGCAGAGCAGGGAGTGAGAGCCAGGTGAGGTGAGAGGGTGGAGCAGGGAGTGAGAGCCCGGTGAGGTGGGAGGGCAGAGCAGGGAGTGAGAGCCCAGTGAGGTGGGAGGGCAGCAGGGAGTGAGAGCCCGGTGAGGTGGGAGGGTAGAGCAGGGAGTGAGAGCCCGGTGAGGTGGGAGGGCAGCAGGGAGTGAGAGCCGGATGAGGTGGGAGGGCAGAGCAGGGAGTGAGAGCCCGGTGAGGTGGGAGGGCAGCAGGGAGTGAGAGCCCGGGTGAGGGAGGTGGGAGGGCAGAGCAGGGAGTCAGAGCCCGGTGAGGTGGGAGGGCAGAGCAGGGAGTGTGAGCCCGGGTGAGGGAGGTGGGAGGGCAGAGCAGGGAGTGAGAGCCAGGTGAGGTGAGAGGGTGGAGCAGGGAGTGAGAGCCCGGTGAGGTGGGAGGGCAGCAGGGAGTGAGAGCCCGGTGAGGTGGGAGGGCAGAGCAGGGAGTGAGAGCCCGGTGAGGTGGGAGGGCAGCAGGGAGTAAAATCCGGATGAGGTGGGAGGGCAGAGCAGGGAGTGAGAGCCGGGTGAGGTGACAGAGGGCAGCAGGGAGTGAGAGCTGGGAGAGGTGGGAGCGCAGAGAAGGGAGTGAGAGCCGGGTGAGGTGACAGAGGGCAGCAGGGAGTGAGAGCAGGGTGAGGCAGGAGGGAAGCAGTGAGTGAGAGCCAGGTGAGGTGTCAGAGGGCAGCAGGGAGTGAGAGCCTGGGGAGGTGGGAGGGCAGCAGTGAGTGAGAACTGAGTGAGGTGACAGAGGGCAGCAGGGAGTGAGAGCCGGGTGAGGTGACAGAGGGCAGCAGTGAGTGAGAGCCGGGTGAGGTGACAGAGGGCAGCAGGGAGTGAGAGCCGGGTGAGGTGGGAGGGCAGCAGTGAGTGAGAACCGGGTGAGGTGACAGAGGGCAGCAGGGAGTGAGAGCCGATTGAGGTGACAGAGGACAGCAGGGAGTGAGAGCCAGGTGAGGTGAGACAAATAGAGATAGAGACAGATAGAGGCAGAGACAGATAGAGACAGGGGCAGACAGAGCTAAATAGGGTCAGAGACAGGGACAGAGACAGATAGAGGCAGAGACAGAGAGAGGTAAAGGCAGACAGCTTTAGAGACAGAGAGAGAGACAGAGAGAGATAGAGAGAGACAGAGAGTGAGACAGACAGAGAGAGAGACAGAGAGAGAGAGACAGAGGGAGAGAGGGAGACATACAGAGGGAGGGATGGAGACAGAGAGGGAGACAGACAGAGGGAGAAAGACAGAGGGAGACAGGCAGAGGGAGACAGGCAGAGGGAGACAGACAGAAGGAGAGAGGGAGACAGGCAGAGGGAGAGAGGGAGACAGACGGAGGGAGAGAGGGAGACAGAGGGAGAGAGGAAGACAGACAGAAGGAGACAGAGGGAGACAGATAGAGGAAGACAGAGGGAGAGAACGAGACAGACAGAGGGAGAGAGAGAGACAGACAGACAGAGATAGACAGAGGGAAGGAGACAGACAGAGGGAGGGAGACAGACAGAAGGAGACAGAGGGTGACAGAGGGAGAGAGGGAGACAGAAAGAGGGAGAGAGGAAGAAAGACAGAGAGAGAGACAGAGAGAGAGAGAGACAGAGAGAGGGAGAAAGAGAGAGGGAGACAGACAGAGGGAGACAGATGGAGGGAGATAGACAGAGGGAGGGAGACATTGGGAGGGAGGGAGACAGACAGAGGGAGGGAGCGAGACAGACAGGGGAAGGGAGACAGATAGACAGAGGGAGACAGACAGAGGGAGGGATGGAGACAGACAGAGAGAGACAGTGGGAGACAGAGGGAGAGTGGGAGACAGACAGAGGGAGAGAGGGAGACAGACAGAGAGAGAGAGACAGAGGGAGACAGACAGAGGGAGGGAGACAGACAGAGGGAGGGAGACAGACAGAGGGAGACAGAGGGTGACAGAGGGAGAGATAGAGACACACAGAGGGAGACAGACAGAGGGAGAGAGACAGACAGACAGAAGGAAGGAGACAGACAGACAGAGGGAGGGAGGGAGACAGACAGATAGAGGGAGGGAGACAGACAGACAGAGCGAGGGAAACAGACAGAGACAGACAGACAGAGGGATGGAGACAGAGAGGGAGACAGACAGAGGGAGGGAGGGCAACAGACAAAGGGAGGAAGGGATACAGACAGAGAAAGGGAGGGAGACAGAGGGAGGGAGGGAAGGAGACAGAGGGAGTGAGAGATGGAGAGAGAGGGTGGGATGGAGACAGAGGTAGGGAGACAGACAGAGGGCAGACGGAGGGAGGGAGACAGAGGGAGATAGACAGTGACAGATAGATAGAGGGAGACAGATAGAGGGAGACGGAGAGATGGAAGGAAAGAGAGGAGGGAGACAGAGAGAGAAAGAAAGGTGAGACAGAGAGAGACAGAGGGAGACATAGAGAGAGGGAAGGAGGGAGCGAGAAGAGAGAGATTGAGGGAGGGAGACAGAGAGAGGGAGAGAGAGAGAAAGAGAGTTGTGTATGTATGCTGGTCCATTGGCTCAGTGGATGAATGCGTCG
>NW_028241194.1:0-19000 GCF_964263255.1 Lissotriton vulgaris
AAGGCAAAGCTGATAGCATAGGAATAACATATTATTCTCAAATAAAACACCTCACCACTTCTAGGCTGAAAGCTACAACAACAAGTACGTGTTGTGTGCAAAACTGAAGCCTGAAGGCAAAACGGCTGTTTAAACATGTAATACACTCATGCTAACTTAACGCAATATATGTAATGAAGTATCCATATGACACCCCCCCATTGGTCCGAGCACCGCCAATCATAAGGGAAAAGGCAATACTAAATCAGATACACAATTTGAAAGCAAAATTCAATAGTTTTGAGCTAAAATAAGCTAAAAATATGTATGAATGAATATGTATGAATGAATATGTATGAATGCCTACAGTGGCCTCAAATCTAAAAAATAACAAAAGTTTTGAACCAAAAGTCTTCCGCCCGGTTCAAAAAATTATGAAATGTATGACCAGGTCGCATCCTTTCAAATGTTTGTAAGAGAAAAAACCAAGGCACTCATCCGATATACAAAGTCATGTGCCACTTAGACGTTATCTCCAGCAACATCACGTGAGCGAACTCTCCATCAGCTGAACATAGTCCATCCCTCCAATTCAGCGAGGGGAAAGTTATATTTCACAACAAAGCATTCCTTCCAGGCATCTCACGATTGGAAAGTATATGCAAAGAAAGTTGCAACAGCCTCCAGTATGAAATCACTGCCATCATCCGAAAATAGTTCAGCCATCCAATTTAGCAATGGGAAAGAACATACGTGCTCCTCCAGCATCGGATCCTCCTGCAACGTCAGAGGACAACTCGGTGGGTTCACCAGATCGCTGTGTGTCAGAAAGGCATTCGCCGCTGCAGAGATCTCCCATTGGCCCAGAACTCCATTTATCGCTGCCAAGGCCATAACTCTCTCGCCAGAACAGATCAGCTCGTGAGCCACAACGGGACGCATTAGCTGATCAAAATCGACGTCAGGAGCAGTCCTCAAGCATAGGCACAAATCAATGGCCCAATCGAACTCGCAGTTTAGGCAGTGAAACACAGGTTGGACACACGTGAAGTCGGTGAACCGAAATGACAATCTATAGGCCGTGCTTAATGCTGCAAGCGGCAAAGTTCCATAGTAATTGAGCATCCGATTACGGCACAGTGTCAGGAGGCGTTGAACGGCGTCTTGGGCAGGATGGGCATCCATGTTTTATGAAGAAAAACACCAACAGAAAGCCTGCGGCCACAGCCAGCAAAACAGGTAGTCCACCAAACAAACTCGAAAAAATAGTGTGGAAAAACGTGGGAATGATACCAAAAACTTTTTCAAACGTAGTCACGAGACCACTGCTTACTAGTTTAAAAAAATGTGCAAGGCCAGTCGTTGAAGAAGCATTAAAAATCTGGTGCACCAGCTCGCAGAAATGGAATGGCAAATCAGTGTTTAAGAGCGCCTGCACCTCTGTGCGGGTGTTGGCTATGTGAAGGACATAAGTTTCCCGGGCCGAACTCAGGGTCACTTGTTTTTGAGACAAAAGGGCCCTTATTCTGCTTAAACCATTGAATTTCGCTTCCAAGGTTGGGATCCGTGGCCAGATGGAGACATCTGAAGAGCCATGCGTGGGTGGGTATAGCACGTTCTTGCAGCACACTACACGCTCTGATACAGTAACTATATAAGCCACACCAATTAATAAACCACAACATAATTCGTTGTTTAAAAGCAAATAACTACCATTAGCTAATAATGTAAATGTGGGAACTACTGCTGGAACTGGCGTGCCTTTTAAAACACATGCTAAATTTGGGCGGTCCTGATTACAAGAACCGTGTAACTGAATGTGTCTGCATATTAATGAATGGTCAGGTGACTGTGTGCATTCCTCACCATTAAGATTCACTTCTTTTCCATCTTTCAGACATCTGTATGTGTATGGTAATGACCATGCCTCATGTAGGAATGCATTGCCTAGTGGCTCATATCGTCCTATAGCAATATACCGCATACAGTTAGTAAATTTATATAAAGGAAATGGTAATGTAATTAAACCATGAATAAGCCACGTGGCAGTGGTGGTTTCAGCAACAGAGAAAGGTAAGGATTCTAGCTTCTCAATATGCAACATAGAAAACGATGCATCCCGCATTGAAAGCATGCGCTGTTTATCAGTAAGATTAAAAGGGGCAAAAAGTGATGAAACGTTCAATGAGGTCCAGGGAACTCGACCAGCCTTAATTGTCTGTAGAGTCCAGGCAAACTGCATTATAGAACGTAATTGATTTTGACCATGGTATAACGTGGACACTTCATCATGTACAATATCAACAACAGAAGAAACAATATTATCCAATGTGTAAATTCTGGAAGAAAGCGTGTTAATACTATTATCGACCACTGCAAGCACTTTTTCCAAATTGGCTTGATCAATAGCCCTCAGGCGTTTAGCTGCTTCGACTCTTGAAAATTTCCAAATTTCATTATAAATAGCATAAATAAAGCGTTTAGACCTACCCATAGTCGGGCCTTTTATAAAATCATTTAACTCTATGTTCTCATTCAACTGGGACAGATGCAGTTTAACTGCAGCTAAAGTGGAATGTTGTAACCAGTTCTGACACAATTTGCCTACTGAATAAGTTGTAACAGTGTGATCTGAGTCAAACCTGGGATCTGGCCTGATGCGTGTAAAACCCTCAGACAAACCCAAAAAACGACTTTGGCAAGAATCAGAGCTTCTTTGCCATAAAAGCCACCCATCCGGATCAAAACTGGAAATATTAAAGGAGGAATTCTGCAAAAGTGTTTGTACCTCACTTATGGGCAATGTAGTGAAATTACTCCAACCTGAATATTCTTCCAAATCAGGGATAGTAGGGGCATTTAATTTTTTAGATGTAGCCAATCCAAAACATGTTGTTTGGGAAATAGTCGAATTTAAAAACAACATGTGATTCGGGATGAGACATGCACGATGCAAAGCCTCAGTGCCTTGTACCTGCCAATCTTTGGTACCCCAAACCGATTTAAGGTCAATAGCATCCTTCCATAACTCATAGCCATCCACAGATAACCTTTCTAGAAAGGACTTTGAATACAACAATTTTGTGTCAGTCAATCTAACTTTTGGCATGGATTTCTGTTTCACCTTGAAGTAAAAAGACTCAGGATTTGATTGATTAAAATCTGTAAAGTAAGAGTATTTTCCCAGAAAAGTACTTGAGCTCCCCTGTAAAGGAGCAGGGCAATGTTCCCACTGAGTGTAATTCACAGGAACCCGCCTGGAATTTGTCTTGTGCAAGAAATGATTTCCATAATGTTGGTAACAAAACAAATCACCATAATTGACAGAATCTAAATACAAATCCTCATCATCAAAGGCCGCATAATATTTCAAATCAGAGAACAATGTTTCTACGGCCTGAAGATCCCAATCATCAGAACAAATATTTTGCTTAATCACATCTCCCATGTTTACTCTAAGCACATTAGGAACATTAATAACTTCTGTGGGGCCATGTATCTGAAACCTAACCGCATCCCACACAATCCCATCAAGGACAGGCCAAGCAGTAATTTGAACTGAATGTAAGTCTCTCTTTAGTCTGTGTGCTGAATGTGAGGAGGAGTGAGGGGCCAATGTTCCATTAAGGTACCGAATTCCTGTTCTTTCTTTCACATAATGGCCATCAATCAGGCGGAAAAAATAAAACACAAATCCAATTGACATAAAAAGATAAAATGAAAATAGTATCAGCCAAATGTATGTCCAAGGTGGAACTAAAAAATGTTTTTTAAACAACGTGGCATATTTTGCAATAGTCGATGGTTTCTTTGAAAGTTCCGAAACAGAGTCAAAAGAGAATCTGGACTGGTTAGCCAAACGAGCATGTAAATCGGACATGGATAAATCAGCAGGATCTGCATAGGTCACCTCATCAATGTTAGTAACAGGAATAGTATTTAATAAAGGACTTGATAGGGCAGGCATCTCGAGGGACACCTCCTGATCTGCACCAGATGTAATAGCCAGCACAGAGTGCCTCACCATGGAAGGACAGGAAACAGCCGGTGTCATGCTATGAAGAATCGGCCACCCTGTGTGTCTTGACATTGTCAATAGAAATAAATCTGTTTTCTTTACGACCTGGAAGTGGTGGTAAAATGACTGTTCTTGTGCCCTTCACTCCAAGGACCCGAACTGGCGCTCGATATGAGGGACCGAACTCCTTTTTGTTATCGATCTTCTCTCGAACCAGTTCTCCAACTTGGGGTAGCCAGCCAACTACCGGGAGCTGCAACGCATCATCCGACGTGGAGGGCAAGTGTTCCTTTGCAAGACTGTCTCTGGTCTTTTGTAGATCCTGTAAAACATTGCAATGTTCATCTACGTCAAAGGCCGCGGCCTGGGCCTGGCAGTCTGCACCATCAAGGTCAGGGACGTACATCTTGATACCAAAGAGCATTTCGTATGGGGTCCGCCCACCCAGAGACCTTCTAGGGAGATTATTAAGCGCACGCTGCACGCCATAGAGGTGGGTCAGCCAGTTTCTACCAGTGCCTATAACTCGGGCTGTCAAAGATTGCTTTAAGTCGCGGTTCATTCTTTCTACCACAGAATTGCCCTCAGGCCTGTAGGGGCTTGAAAACTTCACCTGTACTCCCAACGAAACCATAGCATCCTTATACGCCTTAGAGGCGAAAGCCGGACCCTGGTCCGAATGGAAAGCACCACAAGCAAAGATTCCCACAAAGACACGCAAATCCTTAATGACAGTCCGTGAATCAGCGCTGCGATGCGGCCATAACCACACAAAGCGTGTGCATGAGTCAACTGCTACTAAGATGTATTTATACGCAGTATCAGAAGAGAAAGGACCGCAGTGATCCAAATAAACACAACCAAGCGGTTTATTAGAAATGTACAACTTTGTCTGAGGCGGACGCGCAGCAGTAGAAGGCTTAATCTGCTGACAAATGTCACACATAAGGACATAATCGCGCGTCTGTTTGTACAGTCCCCGCCACCAGAACCTCTGTTGTAGCTGTGATACAGTGGCTGAGACGCCCGCATGCGCAGACGCCACACCTTCATGAGCCGCTGTAATCAGAGAAGCTCTGCGATCCGAGTTGGGAATCAGACGCTCTCCAACTTCAGGAATTTTCACATAAGGAACCTTATCGGGACTTAAGTGGTATGTGTATTTCGAAGGGAACCCCGCAGGATATTTACCTCCCTTCGCCGTGGCAGCAACAGCCGCCAAGATGTCGTCATCTATTTTGCTCTTGGACCTCGTGACCGCTGCAACTAAGTATTTGGATACCGCAGACTTCGCTGCCTCATCAGCAAGCGAATTGCCAACAGCGTGGACTCCCACGCGCTGGTGGCCGAGAGTATGAATCACAAACACGAGCGGCAGCTTTTCTTTAAGTTCCGCCACTCGGACCCAGATCATTTTATGTTTTATTGTGCTACCTTTGGAATCACGAAAATCATTCTGAATCCAAAAGAACAAGTTCTCATTGTAAGACTGGACACAGTAGTAAGAATCACTTACGATTAAAGTTGTCACACTAGGATCTGCGTACTCCAATGCGAGCATAAGAGCACGGAGCTCTGCTAATTGTGCGGTGCAGTCTCCAAGTGTCTGCGTGTGCACGACACTGGACTTGAACTCATCGTTCACCATGGCACCGACCACAATGGCGCAAGCGGAAACATAGGCATGTTTAGAGCCATGCGCAACCTGCGCCGAACCATCCGTGTAAATGATACAGTGGAAATCCTCCAACGGCCGCATTGCTAAAGGAGCAGGATGAACAAATTCATACTGTAAATACTCCTGTGACCGTAAAGCGGCGTCAAATATAAACGTGACATCCTGAGATGTCAAGGATGTAGCCCACTGAATCCACCGAGGGTGCAAAGCTTTAGAATTCGGTACACTGGCTTTCGTGACCGCCTCCAATGCAGGACACGGGGTAACAACCAACATGCGCTTTCCCTGCGACAGGGCACGTTCTTTAAGAATTGCCATCTGCACAGCCGTTAACACTTTCTCCACAGTGGAAAAACGCAGTTCAGCCGAAGTGTACAAGTGTGACTTGTAAGCAATAGGTACAGTATCCCCCTCATTAAAAGTCAGGTACGTGAAACCCACCGTCCCAGGGATTATTCTTATCACCAGGTTGGTCTGGTTATCACGGGTCTGTAAGTAGTCTGAAGTGAGCAAATCAGCCTGCAAAGACTGCAGAATGGCTGAATGCTCAGGCAGCCAGCATGATTTGGAAAAAGATGGTTGTACCAAGGCATATAAAGGCTTGATACGCTGGGCATATTCCGGAATGTATGTCCTCCCGAAATTTAAAAAACCCAGTAAAGACTGTAATTTTTTCAGTGTTGTCGGAGAGCGCAACTGCGCGCACTTCTCCAGGAAGTGAGGAGCCAATCCCTTTCCTTCATGGTTAAGTTCATAACCTAGAAACAACACTGTGTACTCCGCAATGTGTGATTTTGCAAAGTTAAACTTGTAACCCATGTCTGCAAAGTTACAAATTATGCTGTTTACTCGACACAGATGCACCCAAAGCTCGTCGTCTGTGAGATAAATGTCATCCACATACGAACATGCAACTGGATCGAAACTCTCCAAAAGAGAGACTATGCGGGCGGAAAACACTCCAGGACTATTTTTATATCCCATTGGGAGTCGTTTAAACATTTTTTGTACGCCGCCGCATGTAAAACTGGTCCATTGGGAACTTAGACCATCTAATCTATGTGCATAAAAACCATTGGAAATGTCAAGCGTGGTTTTGAACCGTTTACGCTCAAGACTATTCACTAGGGCAGAGCCGTGAGTATTCTGTACCGCACAGTTACGGCAATGCGAGTTCAAATGCCGGTAATCCAAAACTAGACGATAAGAGCCGTCCGGCTTGTTAACAGTAAAAAGGGGATTATTCATTGGTGACACACATGTTTCAATTACACCCTGATATTCCAATTGTTCAAGGATAGCCGCGACCGAAGCTTTAGCTTCACGCCGTATGGGGTACTGGGGTTGTGGCTGAGGCTGTGACCGTAAAGGAATCTCATGGCTAGGGGACAATTTATCCCATCCACACTGATTTCGGTACACAGCCGGCGCAAGCGCCAGAGCCCACTCTTCTGCAAAATGCAGCGCTTCCACTCTCGGTACAGTGTGCGCGAAACTGGGGAGGATTACCTCCTCCCCTCGCGGAGCTGCGAGAACAAAAGGTGGGGGCCAGTCAGCCTCCGAAAGCAAAATGTCATACGTATCTGAAAGGTTTTCCCAGAATACCCCTTTTACAGTTCGCTGCATGTCACCTTCAATTAACAGGACAATTTCAAAAAGTCTTTCAGGGGGAGCAACATGTGTATCAGCTGTTTCGATTACAACGTAAGTGTCAGTCGCTGTCACCTTCAACAGTGGACGGAGGGCCTCTCTCACTATGGTAATCTCCGCCGCGCTGTCCAGCAAGGTCAGAGCCCACGTCAGATTCCGAAGCCGCGTTCTCACTATCTGGGGCATATCGATGCGCCGTTAAGGCAGCGACTTTCTTCTTGGCAAACTGCGGTCTCTTTGGCGTAGAGTCGTCCCGTTGGTCCCCTTCACTTCGCGTGCGGGGCTGGCCACGTCCTTGCTGACCACCCCTGCCCCTGCCGCCCCCTCCACCACCGGTTGATGTAGCCGATGAGTCCTGAAAGGAACGAGGAGAGCGTTGGTCAGAAGACTGATATCTGTCAGGCGATTTAATCGTAGCGCGATCGCGCAATTCATAAACTCGCTCCGACTGCGCAGGTTGTGAAGGCGCTGGACTAGAGACCTTTGTCTGTTGTTGCTGTTGCTTACCCTGATTCTGCTTTTTTGGCCAAGTTTGTTTTTTTGACTTTGGCTGTCCACCTGTTTCCGAAGACTGCCCCTGGGGTTGCTTCTTTTCTTTTTCAAGAAAAACCTTCGCACCCTTAGAATTGCGGCCAACCATTTTATAAGCCGCCACAATAATTCTTGCCAGCTGACGGGGTTTCTCGGCATCGGGTACTAACGCCAGACCATTGGCCACCTGAAAGTTCACTGCATCCCCTTTTACATTGGCAAGGATAATACCGCAAACTGTCTCAAATGAACCGTTCAGGCGCATACCCAACTCAACCGCCGACTCAGGTCCGTGATCATCTTGAACCCGTTTGAGGATCGCAGACAGGTTCGACACTGACGGTGTGCCAAAGCACCGCGAGTAAACCGCTGCAAAAGTCTTACCCCATGTCTCACAGTCAACAAGTTCCGGGGCTATTTCCTTCGGTAAACTAAGCGTAAGAATCCGGTGTTTTTCACTCGGAGTCGTATTAGGAAACACAGCCTCTAACTGGTCGAATTTCTCGGCAAGCCAGTAAGGAAATTCATCCGTACTATCTGGCTTTCTGCCCATAACGGAATTCACCAAGACAGGACTGATTTTCAAACCAGCATGTTCTGCTCGAAGCTGCGCACCTGCGGGGGCTGCGCCTTGAATATTACGACTAATGTAATGAACAAGAGCTCTAATCACTCCAACCGAGACCTCATGAAGACGTCTCAGGTCGGCCACGTTACACGTGGCGCGATTAGGATGAGGAGTAAATCCACCCAAGGCGGGCCAATTTGTGCCCGGAATGGACAAAGGACCTAACCTCGTAGCGTTCAAAGAATGGGGTAGGGCGCCACCAAACCAAACACCGTGCTGCCAAGCGTCAATAGGTACTTCCAGTGCCCTGTACGGAGCATAAGCCGCCGGTACTGCCGAGGGAGTGTATGAATGGAAGACGCCCGAATTAGCGTCCACAGCCGGAAATGTTACCCAGGAATAAAATAATTCGTACGGGTACGCATACTCCGCACTCACCACTAGAACCACAGCCAAGCCGTCCACAGGGACATTGTATGTCCGCAAGTGGTCGCGAACCGCGATGCGGCTATGCCGCGCAATTTCCACGGCCATGTTGGCAAAGGAAGTGAAAAGAGACAAAGAACAGTTTATAGCACAACTGGGTAGTAATTCAAAGAAACCGTTTACAGAAGAATTCAAGCTTGAAAAGACCTATTTCAAAAAATAGGTAGGTTTTTCCGAAACCACCGTTTACCGGAAACGGGTATGAAGGTGTTAAGGTTCGAATGATATACTACTCGAGTGTCATGAAATAAGGCCAACCAATCCGTTGGGCGCCATGTAGCAGGGTTTCCGTTCTCCCACAGAACTGTGCATAGAGATCTAGAACCTTAGTGAGTTAGGATGATCCAAAAACTCATCTTAGTGTCAGAAATCTCGTTACCTAGCTACCCCAGTAGGGAAAGCGTTGGATAGCGTAGGGGTTTCAATTACTATTCCCACTCCAAAGAGTGCAACAGTAGGGAAAGTGTTAGATAGCGTAGGGGTTGAAATTACTATTCCCACTCCAGTGGGTGCAACAGTAGGGAAAGCGTTGGATAGCGTAGGGGTTAACATTACTATTCCCACTCTAGTGTGTGCAACAGTAGGGAAAGCGTTGGATAGCGTAGGGGTTAAAATTACTATTCCCACTCCAGTGGGTGCAACAGTAGGGAAAGCGTTGGAGAGCGTAGGGGTAAAAATTACTATTCCCACTCCATAGAATACAACATTAGGTAAAGAAAATCTTTCATATATTATTCAAAAATTAAACAATGAATATCTATTAATAATTAATAAAAAGTAAATAAAAATGTAATCTAATAGAATAAATAATAATTTACTTTTACTAATTAACAATAATTATTTTAATTATTCACCTATTAATACAAATTAATTAAACATTAACAATTAATTATTTAATAATTAAAAAATATTTCACAATTATTTCCAAATAAATAATGTGTATTGAATTTTATTATTTAATTAATTATTAATATATTATTTTCCTCACTATGCCCCTATAGACCCACAACCCGCTACAGAAATTAAATTAGTAACATTTACATAATTACTAATTAATCAATTAATATAAATGATTTAACAATCATAATTAAATTAATTAACACATATGAATTAATTAACAATTAATTACTAATTACTATCAATAAATATATTTACATATTTTATTCTTTTTTTTAAATTACTTCCCACCCTATTCCCCTATAATCCCACAACCCGCTACAGAATTAAATTAGTAAAATGTACATAATTACCAATTAATCAATTAATAATAAATATTTTCCAATTACTATTAAATTAATTAACACATATAAATTAATTACGAATAAATTACAAATTACTATCAATTAATAAATTTAAATATTTAATTAATTATAATTAAATTACTTTCCACCCTATTCCCCTATAAACCCACAACCCGCTACAGAATTACATTACGCAAAAATTATAAATGCAAAAATCATTCAATAAAATTATTTATAACATAAATACACACTTTTCACACATACTATAACATGAAAATACACTATAAAATTTATTATTAAAAAATCGATATTTTTTACTATGTATATTAGATACTTTGATATTTTAACTATCTATATTTTTTACAGTCGATATTACTTCACTTACCTTAAAAACAATATTTTTGTTGTCTATATTCTGCCCTGTCGATATTTTGTCAAGTCTATAATAAATACTCGATATTGTGTCCAAACAATATTTTGGACTCGATATTATGTCTGTGCACCGTTGTACCGACTGGATGGCCTTTTCGTGCATGCGCTGTACTTTAACCATGCTAGACTCCAGTCCACAGAAGACACTAGGACCCTCATCATGTTGGAATTCACTGCTGACTCTAGCCCCGCGGTGTCTTGCACCTGTGTGGGCCGCCTCAGAACTGGACTGCTGATTGGCATTGCTGTCCTCACCAGCCGCCGTTGATGTTTCACCCCCCACCGTGTCTCCTGCTGATGACTCCATTTCCATAAGTGTGGCAACTACATGCCTCTTGTTTTTTTGGACTGCAGGTGGTGTGGCAGCCAGTGACGCAAGCAGTTCAGGTGAGGACAGGAGTAGAGGTGAGCCTCTGGGGAGGCCTGCAGCTGTGGTGACACTGGAAGGTCTTGGGAGGCTGGCTGTGTTGTTGGTGCAGCAGTTTCCAATGTCGTATTCCCTGCACTTGTGCTCGTCTCCGGTGTGTCTTCCCTCCATGATGCACTGCCTTCCTTCTCCTTGGTACGCCTATGAGATGTCTCGCCTGTGGACACAAATGCGTACAATAGCTCTGTGGTGCTGCAGCCCTGCTTATACAATTAAATTCTGATCTCTGACACACTGTCGCTATTGCCTCAGCTTGCTTATCACTGATGTGTGTCGCATGCCTTGTTGTTTGGTGTGCTGTCTGACATGGTATGTGTTTCAATGACTACACCTTTCATAATGCATTGTTGGTGTATATTGCAACCTGTACTGGAGTGGTGTTAACACTACCACATAGGGGAAGGGTAAAGGGAAGGATGGAGTGGAGGTGATTGCTGTGCATGATTCTTACCTTTACTGGTGGCAGCTCGGGCTGAGCTCTCTGCAACTCCAACACCACAGATGCTGTCTGGTTTCGTGGTGGACTCCACCAGCTCCTCGAGCTCAGTCAGGGCCTCTAAAAATAAAGCACAATAAAAATTATCCCAACTCCTAACAGTAAATACATGAACGCCTCTAAAAATAGAGCTCAGAAAAAGTGGTTCATGACAATAAAATGGCTTTGCACCATCAGGATTCAAGCAAGCCAGGACCAAGACGGCTGAAATGCCAGAAACCGGTCCCCGGTAGCTTGTCTCCTTTCTGGTAAAGAATTGGCTTGGTAGTTTAGTCTGCCCTGTTCCCATGATGCACTGGGCCAGGGACAGACTGATTTGCATATAGCCAGGTTCTGAGCTGGGATGGTGCAGTAAGATAAATAACGGTGATGGATCAAGCCCTGATCTTTGGACTGGGTAAAAGTGGTCTGCTTAATTCAGACACTCTGTTCATCCCCACCCCCTTTTCTGAATCGTTTTTGGCCACTATAGGTGTGGCAGGGTATACTCAGACATGAGTCCCTTTCTCACTGCACCATCAGGATTCAAGCAAGCCGGGCCGAAGATGGCTGAAATGCCAGAAACCGGTCCCCGGTAGCTTGTCTTCTTTCTGGTAAAGAATTGGCTTGGTAGTTTAGTCTGCCCTGTTACCATGATGCACTGGGCCAGGGACAGACTGATTTGCATATAGCCAGGTTCTGAGCTGGGATGGTGCAGTGAGATAAATAACGGTGATGGATCAAGCCCTGATCTTTGGACTGGGTAAGAGTGGTCTGCTTAATTCAGACACTCTGTTCATCCCCACCCCCTTTTCTGAATCGTTTTTGGCCACTATAGGTGTGGCAGGGTATACTCAGACATGAGTCTCTTTCTCACTGCACCATCAGGATTCAAGCAAGCCGGGCCGAAGACGGCTGAAATGCCAGAAACCTGTCCCCGGTAGCTTGTCTCCTTTCTGGTAAGGAATTGGCTTGGTAGTTTAGTCTGCCCTGTTCCCATGATGCACTGGGCCAGGGACAGACTGATTTGCATATAGCCAGGTTCTGAGCTGGGATGGTGCAGTGAGATAAATAACGGTGATGGATCAAGCCCTGATCTTTGGACTGGGTAAGAGTGGTCTGCTTAATTCAGACACTCTGTTCATCCCCACCCCCTTTTCTGAATCGTTTTTGGCCACTATAGGTGTGGCAGGGTATACTGAGATATGAGTCCCTTTCTCACTGCACCATCAGGATTCAAGCAAGCCGGGCCGAAGACGGCTGAAAAGCCAGAAACCGGTCCCCGGTAGCTTGTCTCCTTTCTGGTAAAGAATTGGCTTGGTAGTTTAGTCTGCCCTGTTCCCATGATGCACTGGGCCAGGGACAGACAGATTTGCATATAGCCAGGTTCTGAGCTGGGATGGTGCAGTGAGATAAATAACGGTGATGGATCAAGCCCTGATCTTTGGACTGGGTAAGAGTGGTCTGCTTAATTTAGACACTCTGTTCATCCCCACCCCCTTTTCTGAATCGTTTTTGGCCACTATAGGTGTGGCAGGGTATACTCAGACATGAGTCCCTTTCTCACTGCACCATCAGGATTCAAGCAAGCCGGGCCGAAGACGGCTTAAATGCCAGAAACCGGTCCTCGGTAGCTTGTCTTCTTTCTGGTAAAGAATTGGCTTGGTAGTTTAGTCTGCCCTGTTCCCATGATGCACTGGGCCAGGGACAGACTGATTTGCATATAGCCAGGTTCTGAGCTGGGATGGTGCAGAGAGATAAATAACGGTGATGGATCAAGCCCTGATCTTTGGACTGGGTAAGAGTGGTCTGCTTAATTCAGACACTCTGTTCATCCCCACCCCCTTTTCTGAATCATTTTTGGCCACTATAGGTGTGGCAGGGTATACTCAGACATGAGTCTCTTTCTCACTGCACCATCAGGATTCAAGCAAGCCGGGCTGAAGACGGCTGAAATGCCAGAAACCGGTCCCCGGTAGCTTGTCTCCTTTCTGGTAAAGAATTGGCTTGGTAGTTTAGTCTGCCCTGTTCCCATGATGCACTGGGCCAGGGACAGACCGATTTGCATATAGCCAGGTTCTGAGCTGGGATGGTGCAGTGAGATAAATAACGGTGATGGATCAAGCCCTGATCTTTGGACTGGGTAAGAGTGGTCTGCTTAATTCAGACACTCTGTTCATCCCCACCCCCTTTTCTAAATCGTTTTTGGCCACTATAGGCTGTGGCGGGGTCTACTCAGACATGAGTCCCTTTCTCACTGCACCATCAGGATTCAAGCAAGCCGGGCCGAAGACGGCTGAAATGCCAGAAACCGGTCCGCGGTAGCTTGTCTCCTTTCTGGTAAGGAATTGGCTTGGTAGTTTAGTCTGCCCTGTTCCCATGATGCACTGGGCCAGAAACAGACTGATTTGCATATAGCCAGGTTCTGAGCTGGGATGGTGCAGAGAGATAAATAACGGTGATGGATCAAGCCCTGATCTTTGGACTGGGTAAGAGTGGTCTGCTTAATTCAGACACTCTGTTCATCCCCACCCCCTTTTCTGAATCGTTTTTGGCCACTATAGGTGTGGCAGGGAACACTGAGATATGAGTCCCTTTCTCACTGCACCATCAGGATTCAACAAGCCGGGCCGAAGACGGCTGAAATGCCGGGAACCGGTCCCCGGTAGCTTGTCTCCTTTCTGGTAAAGAATTGGCTTAGTAGTTTAGTCTGCCCTGTTCCCATGATGCACTGGGCCAGGGACATACTGATTTGCATATAGCCAGGTTCTGAGCTGGGATGGTGCAGTGAGATAAATAACGGGGATGGATCAAGCCCTGATCTTTGGACTGGGTAAGAGTGGTCTGCTTAATTCAGACACTCTGTTCATCCCCACCCCCTTTTCTGAATCGTTTTTGGCTACTATAGGTGTGGCAGGGTATACTCAGACATGAGTCCCTTTCTCACTGCACCATCAGGATTCAAGCAAGCCGGGCCGAAGACGGCTGAAATGCCAGAAACCGGTCCCCGGTAGCTTGTCTCCTTTCTGGTAAAGAATTGGCTTGGTAGTTTAGTTTGCCCTGTTCCCATGATGCACTGGGCCAGGGGCAGACTTATTTGCATATAGCCAGGTTCTGAGCTGGGATGGTGCAGTGAGATAAATAACGGTGATGGATCAAGCCCTGATCTTTGGACTGGGTAAGAGTGGTCTGCTTAATTCAGACACTCTGTTCATCCCCACCCCCTTTTCTGAATCGTTTTTTGCCACTACAGGTGTGGCAGGGTATACTGAGATATGAGTCGCTTTCTCACTGCACCATCAAGATTCAAGCAAGCCGGGCCGAAGACGGCTTAAATGCCAGAAACCGGTCCTCGGTAGCTTGTCTTCTTTCTGGTAAAGAATTGGCTTGGTAGTTTAGTCTGCCCTGTTCCCATGATGCACTGGGCCAGGGACAGACTGATTTGCATATAGCCAGGTTCTGAGCTGGGATGGTGCAGAGAGATAAATAACGGTGATGGATCAAGCCCTGATCTTTGGACTGGGTAAGAGTGGTCTGCTTAATTCAGACACTCTGTTCATCCCCACCCCCTTTTCTGAATCATTTTTGGCCACTATAGGTGTGGCAGGGTATACTCAGACATGAGTCTCTTTCTCACTGCACCATCAGGATTCAAGCAAGCCGGGCTGAAGACGGCTGAAATGCCAGAAACCGGTCCCCGGTAGCTTGTCTCCTTTCTGGTAAAGAATTGGCTTGGTAGTTTAGTCTGCCCTGTTCCCATGATGCACTGGGCCAGGGACAGACCGATTTGCATATAGCCAGGTTCTGAGCTGGGATGGTGCAGTGAGATAAATAACGGTGATGGATCAAGCCCTGATCTTTGGACTGGGTAAGAGTGGTCTGCTTAATTCAGACACTCTGTTCATCCCCACCCCCTTTTCTAAATCGTTTTTGGCCACTATAGGCTGTGGCGGGGTCTACTCAGACATGAGTCCCTTTCTCACTGCACCATCAGGATTCAAGCAAGCCGGGCCGAAGACGGCTGAAATGCCAGAAACCGGTCCGCGGTAGCTTGTCTCCTTTCTGGTAAGGAATTGGCTTGGTAGTTTAGTCTGCCCTGTTCCCATGATGCACTGGGCCAGAAACAGACTGATTTGCATATAGCCAGGTTCTGAGCTGGGATGGTGCAGAGAGATAAATAACGGTGATGGATCAAGCCCTGATCTTTGGACTGGGTAAGAGTGGTCTGCTTAATTCAGACACTCTGTTCATCCCCACCCCCTTTTCTGAATCGTTTTTGGCCACTATAGGTGTGGCAGGGAACACTGAGATATGAGTCCCTTTCTCACTGCACCATCAGGATTCAACAAGCCGGGCCGAAGACGGCTGAAATGCCGGGAACCGGTCCCCGGTAGCTTGTCTCCTTTCTGGTAAAGAATTGGCTTAGTAGTTTAGTCTGCCCTGTTCCCATGATGCACTGGGCCAGGGACATACTGATTTGCATATAGCCAGGTTCTGAGCTGGGATGGTGCAGTGAGATAAATAACGGGGATGGATCAAGCCCTGATCTTTGGACTGGGTAAGAGTGGTCTGCTTAATTCAGACACTCTGTTCATCCCCACCCCCTTTTCTGAATCGTTTTTGGCTACTATAGGTGTGGCAGGGTATACTCAGACATGAGTCCCTTTCTCACTGCACCATCAGGATTCAAGCAAGCCGGGCCGAAGACGGCTGAAATGCCAGAAACCGGTCCCCGGTAGCTTGTCTCCTTTCTGGTAAAGAATTGGCTTGGTAGTTTAGTTTGCCCTGTTCCCATGATGCACTGGGCCAGGGGCAGACTTATTTGCATATAGCCAGGTTCTGAGCTGGGATGGTGCAGTGAGATAAATAACGGTGATGGATCAAGCCCTGATCTTTGGACTGGGTAAGAGTGGTCTGCTTAATTCAGACACTCTGTTCATCCCCACCCCCTTTTCTGAATCGTTTTTTGCCACTACAGGTGTGGCAGGGTATACTGAGATATGAGTCGCTTTCTCACTGCACCATCAAGATTCAAGCAAGCCGGGCCGAAGACGGCTGAAAAGCCAGAAACCGGTCCCCGGTAGCTTGTCTCCTTTCTGGTAAAGAATTGGCTTGGTAGTTTAGTCTGCCCTGTTCCCATGATGCACTGGGCCAGGGACAGACTGATTTGCATATAGCCAGGTTCTGAGCTGGGATAATGCAGTGAGATAAATAACGGTGATGGATCAAGCCCTGATCTTTGGACTGGGTAAGAGTGGTCTGCTTAATTCAGACACTCTGTTCATCCCCACCCCCTTTTCTGAATCGTTTTTGGCAACTATAGGTGTGGCAGGGTATACTCAGACATGAGTCCCTTTCTCACTGCACCATCAGGATTCAAGCAAGCCGGGCCGAAGACGGCTTAAATGCCAGAAACCGGTCCCCGGTAGCTTGTCTTCCTTCTGGTAAAGAATTGGCTTGGTAGTTTAGTCTGCCCTGTTCCCATGATGCACTGGGCCAGGGACAGACTGATTTGCATATTGCCAGGTTCTGAGCTGGGATGGTGCAGTGAGATAAATAACGGTGATGGATCAAGCCCTGATCTTTGGACTGGGTAAGAGTGGTCTGCCTAATTCAGACACTCTGTTCATCCCCACCCCCTTTTCTGAATCGTTTTTGGCCACTATAGGTGTGGCAGGGTATACTCAGACATGAGTCTCTTTCTCACTGCACCATCAGGATTCAAGCAAGCCTGGCCGAAGACGGCTGAAATGCCAGAAACCGGTCCCCGGTAGCTTGTCTCCTTTCTGGTAAAGAATTGGCTTGGTAGTTTAGTCTGCCCTGTTCCCATGATGCACTGGGCCAGGGACAGACTGATTTGCATATAGCCAGGTTCTGAGCTGGGATGGTGCAGTGAGATAAATAACGGTGATGGATCAAGCCCTGATCTTTGGACTGGGTAAGAGTGGTCTGCTTAATTCAGACACTCTGTTCATCCCCACCCCCTTTTCTAAATCGTTTTTGGCCACTATAGGCTGTGGCGGGGTCTACTCAGACATGAGTCCCTTTCTCACTGCACCTTCAGGATTCAAGCAAGCCGGGCCGAAGACGGCTGAAATGCCAGAAACCGGTCCGCGGTAGCTTGTCTCCTTTCTGGTAAGGAATTGGCTTGGTAGTTTAGTGTGCCCTGTTCCCATGATGCACTGGGCCAGAAAGACTGATTTGCATATAGCCAGGTTCTGAGCTGGGATGGTGCAGAGAGATAAATAACGGTGATGGATCAAGCCCTGATCTTTGGACTGGGTAAGAGTGGTCTGCTTAATTCAGACACTCTGTTCATCCCCACCCCCTTTTCTGAATCGTTTTTGGCCACTATAGGTGTGGCAGGGTAAACTGAGATATGAGTCCCTTTCTCACTGCACCATCAGGATTCAAGCAAGCCGGGCCGAAGACGGCTGAAATGCCAGAAACCGGTCCCCGGTAGCTTATCTCCTTTCTGGTAAAGAATTGGCTTGGTAGTTTAGTCTGCCCTGTTCCCATGATGCACTGGGCCAGGGACATACTGATTTGCATATAGCCAGGGTCTGAGCTGGGATGGTGCAGTGAGATAAATAACGGGGATGGATCAAGCCCTGATCTTTGGACTGGGTAAGAGTGGTCTGCTTAATTCAGAAACTCTGTTCATCCCCACCCCCTTTTCTGAATCGTTTTTGGCTACTATAGGTGTGGCAGGGTATACTCAGACATGAGTCCCTTTCTCACTGCACCATCAGGATTCAAGCAAGCCGGGCCGAAGACGGCTGAAATGCCAGAAACGGGTCCCCGGTAGCTTGTCTCCTTTCTGGTAAAGAATTGGCTTGGTAGTTTAGTTTGCCCTGTTCCCATGATGCACTGGGCCAGGGGCAGACTGATTTGCATATAGCCAGGTTCTGAGCTGGGATGGTGCAGTGAGATAAATAACGGTGATGGATCAAGCCCTGATATTTGGACTGGGTAAGAGTGGTCTGCTTAATTCAGACACTCTGTTCATCCCCACCCCCTTTTCTGAATCGTTTTTGGCCACTATAGGTGTGGCGGGGTCTACTCAGACATGAGTCCCTTTCTCACTGCACCATCAGGATTCAAGCAAGCCGGGCCGAAGACGGCTGAAATGCCAGAAACCGGTCCCCGGTAGCTTGTCTCCTTTCTGGTAAAGAATTGGCTTGGTAGTTTAGTCTGCCCTGTTCCCATGATGCACTGGGCCAGGGACAGACTGATTTGCATATAGCCAGGTTCTGAGCTGGGATGGTGCAGTGAGATAAATAACGGTGATGGATCAAGCCCTGATCTTTGGACTGGGTAAGAGTGGTCTGCTTAATTCAGACACTCTGTTCATCCCCACCCCCTTTTCTGAATCGTTTTTTGCCACTATAGGTGTGGCAGGGTATACTGAGATATGAGTCGCTTTCTCACTGCACCATCAAGATTCAAGCAAGCCGGGCCGAAGACGGCTGAAAAGCCAGAAACCGGTCCCCGGTAGCTTGTCTCCTTTCTGGT